>NW_026014893.1:0-300000 GCF_020379485.1 Brassica napus
CCCCAAAGTTCTGAGTATGGGCGGTCACTACAGCTTGTTATCTCATCATCAAACACCAATCTGATTCTGCAAGGGTTATCACCATTTGAGGTATTGAACCGATACAAGCCCTCATTGGACAATGAAGATCTTTGGGTGTTTGTGTTTTGTGATGGTACCGGAGAATTAAGAACAAGCTTGAGCTAGGATCTCCAAGGCAATTTTGTTGGATACTCATCAAGTTAGAAAGGATACAAGTGCTATGATCCTAACACAAGGAGAGTGTTAGTATCTAGAGAAGTGAAGTTTGTGGAAGAAAAAAGGATATTATGAGGAGCAAATTCAAGAAGATTTGAAAGATCTCACTTCAGATAGAGCTGCAACCTTGAGGATAATACTAGAAGGACTTGGAATCAATATGGATCAAGAACAGCAAGAAGTAAGAGGCACTACACCAATACCGAATCATCAGACGTCCAATCTTGAACATGAGGGGGAATGGAACAGAAACTCAAACTCAAAGTCATGAAGAGAGTTCTGGTTCATGATCAAGCTGTGGAGTCGAATGATCAACAAGAAGGAGCTGAAGCAAGTCAGCTAGGGATGAAGGAGCTGAAGCAAGTCAGCCAAGAGAAGAAAGTACACAAGAGAGATGTACAAGACATGGAGTTACCGGCACAAGAAGGGCCAGTGTTGAGAAGAATTACAGGCTGAGAAAGGATCAGGATCCTCCAGTTGGGTAAACACGAGAGTGTACTACAATGCTCAAGCTGTGAAGCATCCTACTCAGGCCGTTTGTTCTTTCTCTCAATATCCAGAAGCACATTGTGCATTCATGGTAAACTTAGATGAGAATCACATTCCAAGAAGCTATGAAGAGGCAATGGAGGACAAGGAATGGAAGGAATCAGTAGGAGCTGAGGCAGGAGCTATGATAAAGAATGATACATGGTTTGAAAGTGAACTACCAAAAGGGAAGAAGGCAGTATCTAGTAGATGGATCTTCACAATCAAATAAAGGCTGATGGACATTGAGAGGAAGAAGACTAGATTAGTAGCAAGAGGGTTCACTCAAACATATGGAGAGGATTACATTGAGACATTTGCACCAGTAGCCAAGTTACATACCATTAGAATTGTACTAAGCTTGGCGGTTAACCTTGGATGGGGATTGTGGCAAATGGATGTGAAGAATGCATTCTTACAAGGGGAACTTGAGGATGAAGTCTACATGTCTCCTCCACCAGGTCTTGAACATCTAGTGAAGAGAGGGAATGTACTGAGGCTAAAGAAGGCTATCTATGGGTTGAAGCAATCACCAAGAGCATGGTACAACAAGTTGAGCACAACTCTGAACGGCCGAGGTTTTAAGAAGTCAGAATTGGACCATACTCTCTTTACCCTCACTACTCCCTCAGGTATGGTTGCTCTCCTTGTGTATGTGGATGATATCATTATCACAGGAAGTGATAAGGAAGGTATCAAAGCAACCAAGGAGTTTCTAAAGTCTATGTTTGAAATAAAAGACTTGGGAGAAATGAAACACTTTCTTGGAATTGAGATTTGTAGATCCAAGAAGGTTTGTTCATGTCCCAAAGGAAGTATACACTTGATCTTTTGAAAGGTGCAGGTGCTTATGGAGGCAAGACAGCAAGGATGCCAATGGAGGATGGCTACAAAGTACCAAGAGAGGGGGATATTGAAGACAGCAAGCCATTTCATGATCCTAAACTCTATAGAAAACTTGTTGGCAAATTGATTTATCTAACCATCACAAGACCTGATATATGCTTTGCTGTGAATCAGGTGAGTCAACACATGCAGCTTCCCAAGGAACATCACTGGCGTATGGTGGAGAGGCTGCTGATGTATCTAAATGGCTCGCCGGATCAAGGTGTATGGATGGGGTGCAATGGAAGCACAGAAGTGGTGGGCTATTGTGATGTTGATTGGGCAGGTGATAGAGCTGACAGAAGATCAACAACCGGCTATTGCACATTCATTGGAGGCAACTTGGTGACTTGGAAGAGTAAGAAAATGAAGGTGGTGTCATGCTCTAGTGCAGAAGCTGAGTATAGAGCTATGTTGAAGCTTACAAACGAGCTAGTTTGGATCAAGGGCATCTTGAAGCATTTGGAGATAGCACAAGACACTCCAATGACAATGCATTGTGACAACCAGGCCGCCATTCACATAGCTTCCAACTCGGTGTTCCATGAGAGAACAAAGCACATTGAGGTTGATTGCCACAAGGTGAGGCAGATGATTGTCCTAGGAGTCATCTTGCCATGTTATACTAGGAGTGAAGATCAGTTGGCTGATGTATTTACCAAGGCTGCAAGGCAAAAGACAATGGAGTCCATTCATATTAGATTGGGCCTCATTGATCTTGGGAAGAGAAGCAGCTGATCCCCTTAGTCATGAGATCTTTACTCTTTTTTCCCTCATTAAGGTTTTGTCCCAATGGGTTTTCCTTAGTGAGGTTTTTAATGAGGAAGATCTCATGGCTGTCCAAGCTCAAGCTTTCACAAAGCTAAGCTTGAGGGGGAGTGTTGAGATGAGTTGAGTATATGGATATGAAGAGATAAGGAGTTGAAGAGAAGAGGAGAAAGAGAATGAGGGGACTTTGGGCAAGCATTGTACGGACGGCCGTACAAGGCCGTACATGGCCGTACCATCCGTACCAAATGTCTCGACCAGAAGTTACCCAACCTCGACCAAGTGGAACCGTAACAAGGCAGAAGTTACCTTAAGGGTTTAGTGAAGAGGATAAGACCGGTGAAAGGATAAGGGACGCGCGGTGCCTGGCTGGAACAGGCTGGAAAGCTGAAGCACCTTTAGTCCAAGATGCCATAAGCATGTGAGCCATCCTGACCAATCATTCAAAAGGCGCCTCTTGTAAACCCTCGTGTCTCTCTTATAAATATGTAACCTCACTCATTAATAAGATTAAGCAAGTTTTGAGTCTTTCTCTTAGTCTTTAATCTCAATGGTTGCATATTAGACTCATAATCTCATTTCATACTCTAATCTTCTCTAAATCGATTCTAGTCTTTCCTAAACACTCAGATTACTCTAAACATTACTAAAACTGATACTAACTCAGTTTTTCATGAGAGAACGAAGCACATAGAAGTGGTTTGTCACAAGGTGAGGCAGATGATTATCTTAGGAGTGATTCTGCCATGTTATACAAGGAGTGAGGATCAACTGGCTGATGTGTTTACTAAGGCAGCGAGATTGAAGACAATGGAGTCCATACTATCCAGGCTTGGACTCATTGATCTTACTCCCAGGAGCTGAGCCCCTTAACCATGGAGTCTCCACTCTTTTTCCCTCATCAAAGTTTTATCCCAATGGGTTTTCTTTGGTGAGGTTTTTATGAGGGAGGTCTTCATGGTTTCCAAGCGTGACTTGTTTCACATGGTCATGCTTGAGGGGGAGTGTTGAGAAGTGTTGAGATGAGGAGATGAAGAGTTGATACATGGATAGAGGAAGGGATTTGGAGTAGGCAGTAACTTTGGAGATTTACCACAGTAACTTTATTGTTACTGTGGTAACTGAGTTAAAAGACTTGGGAAGTTACCTTGCATCCATTTGGAGAGTGAAACACGCCAGGAGGAGTCTGGATAAGCAAGGAGGAGTTTGGATAAGGTCTGGTCAAGGGAAGAGAGCTTTAGACAGGCTGGCACCAGCTGGAAAGCTAAAGCAAGATACCCAAGCATGTGAGGAACCTTATTGGCTAGTTTGAATCAAGCATCTTTGACTACACATGCTTCTTATCCTAACTAGACTGAACCTGGACGAATTTATGTACCCCTAATCTATATATGTTGTAAACTCTCTCATTAATCAATCTAATGGAGTTTTGAGTATTCTCTCTTGTTCTTTATTCTCTTAGTCTCTCTTAATCTCCAAATCTCATACAAACTACACTAATCATCTCTTGATATTTATTCATCACTCTACATACACAAAAGTGTATATGCTTGATCCCTTTGGCATCTTTTACTAGATGTTGTCTACTTTACAGCCTGTCTCCAGCCTTATCCAGCCCTAAACCTTATCCAGACTGCTCCTCCTCCCTTATCCATACAGCTCCTTGGTCGTGGCTTACTCTCAAATGTGAGCCAAGGTAACTTTCCAAGCTTTAACTTAGTTACCACAGTAAAACCAAAGTTACTGTGGTAACTCCAAAGTTACTGTCTGTCTCAATCCTCATTCTCTATCAATGTAGTCACTCTTTATTACCTCATCTCACACTCCCCCTCAAGCTTGACCATGTGGAACAACAAGCTTGGAAACCATGAAGACCTCCCTCATTAAAAACCTCACCAAAGAAAACCCATTGGGATAAAACTTTGATGAGGGAAAAAGAGTGGAGACTCCATGGCTAAGGGGTTCAGCTCCTGGGAGTAAGATCAAGGAGTCCAAGCCTTGATAGTATGGACTCCATTGTCTTCAATCTCGCTGCCTTAGTAAACACATCTGCAAGCTGATCTTCACTTCTTGTATAACATGGCAGAATCACTCCTAAGATTATCATCTGCCTCACCTTATGACAATCCACCTCTATGTGCTTTGTTCTCTCATGAAACACTGAGTTAGAGGCAATGTGGATAGCTGCTTGATTGTCACAATGCATAGTCATAGGAGTACTCTGCTCAATCTCTAGATGCTTCAAGATCCCCTTGATCCACACCAACTCGTTTGTCAGCTTCAACATGGCTCTATACTCAGCTTCAGCACTTGAACAGGAGATAACCTTCTGCTTCTTACTCTTCCAAGTTACCAAGTTCCCTCCAATGAATGTACAATACCCAGTAGTTGATCTCCTGTCCACTCTATCTCCTGCCCAATCAGCATCACAATAACCAACCACTTCTGTACTGCCATTGCAGCCCATCCAAACTCCTTGTCCAGCCGTCCCACTTAAATACCTCAGTATCCTATCAACCATCTTCCAATGATGGACCTTTGGCACCTGCATATGTTGACTCACTTGATTCACAGCGAAGCATATATCTGTCCTAGTAATTGTCAAGTAGATCAGCTTGCCAACCATCTTCATGTATAGCTTAGGGTCCTCAAACAGCTGCTTCTCTTCAACCTCCCCCTCACGCAGAACCTTATATCCCTCCTCGAGGGTGTCTTAGCTATCTTTCCTCCAAGCACATCAGTCTCCTTCAACATATCCATAGTATACTTCCTTTGAGACATAAACAAACCCTCCTTTGATCTGCATATCTCAATGCCCAGAAATACTTCATCTCTCCCAAATCCTTGATGTCAAACACAGATTTGAGAAACTCCTTAGTTGCTCGAATCCCTGCCTTATCACTCCCTGTGATAATCAAATCATCCACATACACTAGAATCACAATGATCCCTGACGTATCACTTTTAGTGATGTTAAGAGTAATCTGAGTGTTTAGAGAAGATTAGAATAAGTTTAGAGAAGATTAAAGTATGAAATGAGATTAAGAGTCTAAAGAGAACTTTGAGAGAGACTAAAAGAGACTCATAACTTTCTTAATCTTATTAATGATGAGGTTACAATATATATAGAGAGATCAGATACAAGGGTTTCCATTTGATCACTATTCTAAGCATGTGGAGTCAAAGGGAAGAGGCTCCTCATTTCAAACTCAGCCAATGAGAGTGTGATCGTGTGTGAGGCATCTTAGACTGAGATGCTTTGCCTTTCCAGCCTGTCACAGCCTGTCAAGGCTCTCCACCTTATCCACAACCTGATCCTAACCTCAGCGCACACTCCTCTCTTCCTGGTAAGTTTCCCTTTACCCATTTCACTCTCAAGTAACTCCTTTCACTAAGGTAACTTCCTTTTAACCCTTTTTACCACAGTAACTAATATTTACTGTGGTAACTTTCTCCACCCAAGTAACTTCAACACTCCATAACTACTCCTCATCTCAACACTCCCCCTCAAGCTTAGCTTTGCGAAAGTCTAAGCTTGGACAGCCATGAGATCTTCCTCATTAAAAACCTCACTAAGAAAAACCCATTGGGACAAAACCTTAATGAGGGAAAAAGAGTTAAAGATCTCACAGCTAAGGGGATCAGCTACTTCTCTTCCCAAGATCTATGAGTCCCAATCTGATGTGAATGGACTCCATAGTCTTTTGTCTCGCAGCCTTGGTGAATACATCAGCCAACTGATCTTCACTTCTAGTATAGCAAGGCAAGATCACTCCTAGCACAATCATTTGTCTCACTTTGTGGCAATCAACCTCAATGTGCTTGGTTCTCTCATGGAACACCGAGTTGGATGCAATGTGAATGGCAGCCTGATTGTCACAATGCATTGTCATTGGAGTGGCTTGATCAATCTCCAAGTGCTTCAAGATGCCTTTGATCCACACCAACTCGTTTTGTAAGCTTCAGCATGGCTCTATACTCAGCTTCAGCACTTGAACATGATACCACCTTCTGCTTCTTGCTCTTCCAAGTCACCAAGTTGCCTCCAATGAATGTGCAATAGCCGGTAGTTGATCTCCTATCAGCTCTATCTCCTGCCCAATCAGCATCACAATACCCCACCACTTCTGTGCTTCCATTGCATCCCATCCAAACCCCTTGATCCGGCGAGCCATTTAGATACATCAGCAGCCTCTCCACCATACGCCAATGATGTTCCTTGGGAAGCTGGATGTGTTGACTCACCTGATTCACAGCAAAACATATATCAGGCTTGTGATGGTTAGATAAATCAATTTGCCAACAAGTGTTCTGTAGAGTTTAGGATCATGAAATGGCTTGCTGTCTTCAATCTCCCCCTCTCTTGGTACTTTGTAGCCATCCTCCATTGGCATCCTTGCTGTCTTGCCTCCATAAGCACCTGCACCTTTCAAAAGATCAAGTGTATACTTTCTTTGGGACATGAACAAACCTTCCTTGGATCTACAAATCTCAATTCCAAGAAAGTATTTCATCTCTCCCAAGTCTTTGATTTCAAACATAGACTTTAGAAACTCCTTGGTTGCTTTGATACCTTCCTTATCACTTCCTGTGATAATGATATCATCCACATACACAAGGAGAGCAACCATACCTGAGGGTGTCGTGAGTGTAAAGAGAGTGTGATCCAATTCTGACTTCTTGAAGCCTCGGCCATTCAGAGTTGTGCTCAACTTGTTATACCAAGCTCTTGGTGATTGCTTCAACCCATAAATGGCTTTCTTTAGCCTCAGTACATTCCCTTTCTTCACTAGATGTTCCAGACCTGGTGGAGGATACATATAGACTTCATCCTCAAGTTCTCCTTGTAGAAATGCATTCTTTACATCCATTTGCCACAATCCCCATCCAAGGTTCACAGCCAAGCTTAAAACAATCCTAATGGTGTGTAGCTTGGCTACTGGTGCAAATGTCTCAATGTAATCCTCTCCATATGTCTGAGTAAACCCTCTTGCTACTAGTCTAGTCTTCTTCCTCTCAATCGACCCATCAGCCTTGTACTTGATTGTAAAGATCCATCTACTAGACACAGCTTTCTTCCCTTTTGGTAGTTCACTCTCATACCATGTATCATTCTTTATCATAGCTCCTGCCTCAGCTCCTACTGATTCCTTCCACTCCTTATCCTTCATTGCCTCTTCATAGCTTCTTGGAATGTGATTCTCATCCAAGTTTACCATGAATGCGCAATGTGCTTCTGGATATTGAGCAAAAGAACACACGGCCTGAGTAGGATGCTCCACAGCTTGGGCATTGTAGTACACTCTTGTGTTTACCCAACTGGAAGGATCCTTTCTCAGCCTTGTACTTCTTCTCAACATTGGCCCTTCTTGTGCCATCTCTTGTTCTTCTTCTTGTGGCAACACACTTGTTTCAGATCTTTCTTCTCCTAGCTGACTTGCTTCAGCTCCTTCTTCCCTTAGCTGACTATCTTCAGCTTCTTCTTGTTGATCATTTGATTCCACAGCTTGATCATGAGACCCAGAACTCTCTTCTCTACTTGTCTCTTCACTTACTGTTTGGAGTTCTTGTTTCATTTCCCCCTTCATGCTCAAGGTTGGAAGTCTAATGATCCGGTGCTGGAGTCGTGCTTCTCCCCCCCTGATGTCCTTGATTCATGTTGATTCCAAGCCCTTCTAGGATCATCCTCAAGGTTTCAGCTCTATCAGATGTAAGATCCTTCAAATCTTCTTGAATCTGCTCCTCATAATATCCTTTTTCTTCAACAAACTTCACTTCTCTAGATACTAACACTCTCCTTGTGTTAGGATCATAGCACTTGTATCCTTTCTGACTTGATGAGTATCCAATGAACATTGCCTTTGAACTCTTAGCTTCTAGCTTGTTTCTTATCTCTCCAGGCACCATCACAAAACACAAACATCCAAAGATCTTCATATGCTCGAGTGAAGGCTTGTACTGATTCAGTACCTCAAATGGTGATTGTCCTTGAAGGATCAGAGTTGGTGTCCTGTTGATGAGATAACAAGCCGTAGCAACTGCATCACTCCAAAACTTCTTAGGCACATTGGATTGAAACATCATGGACCTGGCTACTTCCATCAAGTGCCTGTTCTTCCTTTCAGCTACACCATTCTGTTGTGGTGTATAGGGACAGCTTGTCTGATGAAGTATTCCATGCTGAGATAGGTGTAGCTTGAATGCTTGTCCTGTGTACTCTCCTCCATTATCTGACCTGAAAATCTTTATCTTGGCATTGTAATGGTTAGTTACATAGGATTGAAAGTTTTTAAATGCATCAAGTACCCTATCTTTGGTTAGAATTAAGGTTAACCAGGTGTATTTGGATTTTTCATCAATGAAAGTTACATAATACTTATGGTTTTCTCTAGATAAGCAAGGTGCAGTCCAAACATCAGAATGAATAAGATCGAAACACTTTTCATAAACAGTAGTAGACTTGGTAAAGACAGTTCTACAATGCTTGCCTAAAATGCAAGCTTCACACTCATTATTCTCAAAGGAAACACCTGGCAACATCAGTTTTAAAGCCTTATTATGAGGGTGTCCTAATCTAGCATGCCACAATGCATTTTTACTTAAACTAGAACCAGAAACAGAAGTAAACGAGCAGCTATAACTAGAATCAGGAGCAAGATCTTCAAGCAAATATAGTTCTCCTTTAGTTACTCCCTTTCCAATCATCTTGCTGCTTTTAATATCCTGAAACTTCACATCATTAGGACTGAATATAACATTGCATTGGAGATCAGTAGCACACTTCTTAACAGATAGTAAATTTGAAGTGAATTCAGGCATGTAAAAGGCTTTAGTTTCCTTATTAAACAGTTTAAGACTTCCTATGCCTCTAATTGGTATTCTATCTCCATTAGCTATCATCACATTTCCCTTCATTGGTACAATGTTCTTAATCAAGCTAGTTTCACTTATCATGTGATGGGATGCACCAGAGTCAACTATTAATGGCTTAATGCTATGATTACTGGCCATGTGCGCAAGGATACTAGATGGTTTGAATGCAATATCATTTCTAGCAAGGTTTGCAATCCTAGATTGATTTACCATGTTTATCAAGCTCTCATGCATCCTATCAGTTCTAGTTAGATCCTCATGGTTCTCTATAGCCCTAGCACCAAAAGAGTACCCAAAGGTGTTACCATTCTCCCTTAATATCTTGATGAGGGCATCAAGATCAGACCTCCTTAGATACTCCTGATCATTGTTCCCACGGTTGCTTGGTGCTCCAGTGTAGGCTACAAGAGACTTCCCATCACCTCCTTCACGCCCATCTATCTCCTTTCCTTTGCTTGTACCAGCTCCACTCGTTCCATCTGATGCATTAGCCCTTGCCTCACGGTCCTTCATGAACTTTGCCGGTTTGAGATGTGGGTGAAGGATCCAGCATTGACTCTTCTTGTGGCCATACTTCTTGCAGTGATCACAGTTCCCATTGAACCTCCTCTCCTCAAACTTCCCATGCGCAGCAGCCTTGTTTGCTTGTGGAGCTTCACTCCCCTCCTCTTGAGTTGCTCGGCTTGCAAGGGAAAGGTCTCCCTTCTTGGCAAACAACCCAATGGAGCCTTGCTCCTTCTGAATCCGCGCACACACATCCTCAAGGTCAGGTAGAGTGTCTTCTCTAAGTAGGTGTTGGATGAGACCATTATACGCCGGGTTTAGGGTGAGGAGTAGGCCAAAGACCTTGTCTTGCTCTCTTCTCTTGTTGAGCTCATCCGCATCTGTAGTGCTTGGCCTTAACATCTCCATCTCAGACCATAGTGATATGAATCTCCCAAGGTGCTTAGTGAACTCCATATCCTCTTGTACCAGGTTGTTGATTGCTTGCTTCACCTCAAACACCCTGCTCAAGTTTGATGTATTCCCATACACCTTCTTCAGTGTGTCCCACAGCTCCTTAGCAGACTCATAGTAGCTATAGGCATCTAAGATTGCTGGCTCAAGAGATGCGTGAAGCACTGACATCACCAGCATGTCCTCTTGATACCACTTCTCAGCCGCGTTGCTTGCAGCCTCACCATCATCCTCTCCTTGAGTGATGAGTTTTGGAGCTTCTCCGGGTGTGATATGCTTCCACAACCCTTTGCTTCCCACCGTGGTTCTCACCATCCTTGACCACACCAAGTAGTTGTTTCCCTTGAAACACACAGATACCTTCATGTTCATGTTCATCCCACTCTCCATGTTGAATGATGAACTCTCTAAGCTTCAGAAACTTTATCTTGAGTTGGATGACTTGTAGAAACATTCACAGCCTCGATCTTCAACCCACACAGCTTCAGATGACACACCACAACCAGTCTTGAACTTGAAAAGTACCCAGAAACTCTCAAACACACAAGAGTTTCTTCAAAGCTTCAACCTTGAAACTTCAAAGAATCTCACACGACCTCAGGCTCTCACTAACCTGGCTCTGATACCATATCACTTTTAGTGATGTTAAGAGTAATCTGAGTGTTTAGAGAAGATTAGAATAAGTTTAGAGAAGATTAAAGTATGAAATGAGATTAAGAGTCTAAAGAGAAACTTTGAGAGAGACTAAAAGAGAATCATAACTTTCTTAATCTTATTAATGATGAGGTTACAATATATATAGAGAGATCAGATACAAGGGTTTCCATTTGATCACTATTCTAAGCATGTGGAGTCAAAGGGAAGAGGCTCCTCATTTCAAACTCAGCCAATGAGAGTGTGATCGTGTGTGAGGCATCTTGGACTGAGATGCTTTGCCTTTCCAGCCTGTCACAGCCTGTCAAGGCTCTCCACCTTATCCACAACCTGATCCTAACCTCAGCGCACACTCCTCTCTTCCTGGTAAGTTTCCCTTTACCCATTTCACTCTCAAGTAACTCCTTTTACTAAGGTAACTTCCTTTTAACCCTTTTTACCACAGTAACTAATATTTACTGTGGTAACTTTCTCCACCCAAGTAACTTCAACACTCCATAACTACTCCTCATCTCAACATGAAGGTCCTGTCAAGGTGAAGAGAGTGTGATCTAATTCAGACTTCCTAAAGCCTCTCCCATTGAGTGTTGTACTCAGCTTCCTGTACCAAGCTCTAGGTGATTGTTTCAGCCCATATATTGCCTTCTTCAATCTCAATACATTCCCTGGCTTTACTAGATGCTCAAGACCAGGAGGAGGAAGCATGTATACCTCATCTTCTAGCTCACCTTGTAAGAAAGCATTCTTCACATCCATCTGCCACAAATCCCACTCCAAGTTTGTTGCAATGGACAACACAATCCGAACTGTATGTAGCTTAGCTACTGGTGCAAAGGTATCAATGTAATCCTCTCCATAGGTTTGTGTAAATCCTCTTGCAACCAATCTGGTCTTCTTCCTATCAATCTGTCCATTTGCTAGATACTTGATTGTGAAGATCCATCTACTAGATACAGCCCTCTTTCCCTTAGGCAGCTCACTCTCATACCATGTATCATTTTTGATCATAGCACCTGCTTCAGCTCCCACTGATTCTTTCCATTTCTTGTCTAACATAGCTTCTTCATAAGTCCTTGGTACATAACTCTCATCCAGACTAATCATAAAGGCATAATGCTCCTCTGGAAACTCAGCAAAGGAACACACGGCTTGAGAAGGATGCTCCACAGCCTGGGCATTGTAGTACGCTCTCGTGTTTACCCAGTTGGAAGGATCCCTCTTTATCCTTGTGCTCCTCCTCAAAGCTTGAACCTGATCTTCAGTTTGCACACTAGCCGGCTCCACTTGCTCTTCTTCTGAAATGGCCGGTCTGACTTGTTCTTCTACACTAGACTGAACCTCATCCACTTCTCCACTAGACTGAACCTCATTGTTCTCAACTTCTTGTGATGTATCTTGATCATGAAGACCTGAATCCTCTTGGTTTTGCTCTTGCTCACCAGATTCAGTTCCATTCCCCCTCTCATGATCAAGAGGAGTTGTTCTTCCAGCTCCACCACTCTGATTGGAAGACTCTCTCCTTCCGGTTTCCTGATCCTGGGATAATCCTATCCCAAGCTTCTCTAACAACACTCTCAGTATTGTTGCCTTATCAGATGGAGCTTGAGACAAATCCTTCAGATTTTCCCACTCCTTTTCTTCATAATAACCTTTTGTTTCAACAAACTTCACTTCTCTAGATACCATCACTCTCCTTGCTTCAGGATCATAGCACTTATACCCCTTCTGAGTGATAGAGTAACCAATGAACATAGCCTTAGTACTCTTTGCCTCCAGCTTGTTTCTCTGCTCTCCTGGAACCATGACATAACACACACACCCAAAGACACGTAGATGATCAATGACAGGTTTGCTCTTGTTCAACACCTCAAATGGAGACAGATTCTTCAATATCTTGGTGGAACCCGGTTGATGAGATAGCAAGCAGTCTGCACAGCATCACTCCAAAAACGTTTTGGGACATTTGCATGAAACATCATCGATCTAGCAACCTCCATCAAGTGCCTGTTCTTCCTCTCAGCTACACCATTCTGCTCTGGTGTATAAGGGCAGCTAGTCTGATGCACAATCCCATGCTTGGCTAGATGATTCTTGAAGGCATTGCTGATGTATTCACCTCCATTATCTGATCTCAGTACCTTCACAGTAGCATTGTATTGATTAGATACATATGCTTGGAAGTTCATAAATGCTTCTAGCACCCTATCTTTAGATGGAAGCAATGTAAGCCAAGTATACTTAGACTTCTCATCAATGAATGTCACAAAGTACTTCTGGTTATCTCTAGACAAACAAGGAGCCGTCCACACATCTGAATGAACTAGATCAAAACAATGCTCATAAGTAGTTTCTGAAGTTGGAAACACAGTCCTACAATGCTTTCCTAATATGCAAGCCTCACACTCTAAGTGATTAAATGACATATTAGGCATGATCAATTCAATTGCACGAGCATGAGGATGTCCCAATCTAGCATGCCAAGTCATACTATCACACTTATCAACAGGACTACTTAAGCACACAAAATCAAGGAGTTTAGAATTCTTAGCCATTTGAAGATGGTATAGCTGATTCTTGCTGTCTCCTCTGCCAATAACTCTCCCAGTCTTCAAATCTTGAAACTCAACTTCATCAGGTCTGAATACTACTTGACAATCAAGATCAATGGTAGCTTTCTTCACAGATAACAGATTTGAAGTGAACCGGGGCATGTAGAAGGCAGTTGTGTCCTTCTCAAACAGCTTGAGCTTTCCCACTCCTTCTATTGGGATCATAGCACCATTAGCTATCATAACACTCCCTGTTGCAGCCTTGATCTCACTTATAAGCTTCCTATCACTGATCATATGATGGCTTGCTCCAGAATCAATCACAATGGGTTTAAGAGCTCTGGATTGTACATCATGTTTCTTGCTTGCTGCTAAAGCTTGTACACGTTCCATGAACACCCTCCATTCCTTCCTGGTGATAGGATCATAAGCTCTACCTTCTTCCTCCTGCTCTCTTAGTCCCATTGTCTCATTTAGAGAACCACTTATGAGGGCTGAGTAAGAACACTCTCCCACAACTCTCTTCCTACCCTTTCCTATGTTGATATAAGCTTTGGATAGCATTCTGCACCACCTCCTCTTCCGGAAGCCCTCACTCCTACTCCCGGTTAGCCTCCATGAGCCCTCACTCCTACTCATGGTTAGCTTCTGGAAGCTCTCACTCCTATTCCCAGTTGGCTTCCATGAGCTCTCACTCCTACTCATGGTTAGCCTCTCATCATCTCTTATTATCTCATATGCCCTTCTTATAAGCACACAGATCTCTTCCATTTCCGGAAGCTGTTTCCCTCTTAGAACCATCTCCACCAGCCACCCATATGATGACTCCATGCTCGCCAAGAGCTTCAAGACCATCTCTTGCTCTGGTGTAGCCTCCCCATCCACATGGGATCTCAACCCTTGTAGTTCAACCCACAAGTGTTGTAGCTTCCTCACATGGTTATTGAACTCTTTTCTTCCTTGTTTAACTCCACTGATCACCTTCTTGACATCATACACTCTCCTAAGATTGATCTTGTTCTCATAAACATCTTCAATCTTCTCAAGCAGTGTACTTTCTTCAAGACTAAAGCAATCTCCACTTGTTTCTCTTGCTGTCTGATCTTTCTCAGCAGCTTTACCCTTCAAAGACTCTTTCTTCTCATGGTTTCTCCAAACTCCACACCTTTTCAGAGTTGTTTTCATCTGTGAGAACCACCCCCACTCATTCCCTCTCTCTTTCTTCTCTTCACGCCTTGCTGTACCAGATTGAAGCAGCTCCATTTTCTTTAGCCTAAAGCAACAACCTTTAGCCTAGATCTTCCCCCAAATGCTTCTAATCTCACACGCCAAGCTTACCAACCAGCTAGACCCCTCTTCTGACCTTGTCAAACACCTAAAGGGACTCCCTTGAAGCTGACTCTCCAAAAGAAACACCAACAAACACAAACTTGAACTTTAAAGGATCTAGCTCTTGAAAAATCTCAAGAACTCTCAAGAACACTCAAGAACATTTAGAAAAACGAAATCACTCTCTCCTTTTCAAGGAACCTGGCTCTGATACCATAAACACTTTTGTGTTTTAGAGAATGATTCAAACAACCAGAGATACTTAGATTCAAAGATTAAAGAGATTAAGAGATTTTAGTGAGAGAATCAAGAGAGAGACTCAAAACTCCATTAATTATTAAAGATGAGGTTTACAACATACTTATATGAGAGAGACAATCAATTTCGAAATCAATCAGATAAGGTAGAGGTTCAGGGCATGTGTAGTCAAAGAGAGCCATCCAAAAGCAGCCAATGGGAGTCTTCACATGCTTGATCCCTTTGGCATCTTTTACTAGATGCTGTCTACTTTACAGCCTGTCTCCAGCCTTATCCAGCCCTAAACCTTATCGAGACTGCTCCTCCCTTATCCATACAGCTCCTTGGTCGTGGCTTACTCTCCAATGTGAGCCAAGGTAACTTTCCAAGCTTTAACTTAGTTACCACAGTAAAACCAAAGTTACTGTGGTAACTCCAAAGTTACTGTCTGTCTCAATCCTCATTCTCTATCAATGTAGTCACTCTTTATTACCTCATCTCAACAATTATGAGGGTGTCCTAATCTAGCATGCCACAATGCATTTTTACTTAAACTAGAACCAGAAACAGAAGTAAACGAGCAGCTATAACTAGAAACAGGAGCAAGATCTTCAAGTAAATACAATTCTCCTTTAGTCACTCCCTTTCCAATCATCTTGCTGCTTTTAATATCCTGAAACTTCACATCATTAGGACTGAATATGACATTGCATTGCAAATAAGTAGCACATTTCTTAACAGATAACAAGTTTGAAGTAAATTCAGGCATATAAAAGGCTTTAGTTTCCTTATCAAACAGTTTAAGACTTCCTATTCCTCTAATAGGTATCTTATCTCCATTAGCTATCATCACGTTACCATTCATTGGTACAATGTTTTTAATCAAACTAGTGTCACTTATCATATGATGAGATGCACCGGAATCAACTACTAAAGGCTTAATGGTATGTGAACTAGCAATATGAGCAAGGATACTAGATGGTTTGAATGCATGACCATTCCTAGCAAAACTAGCCGTTCTAGATTGATTTATTATCTCTATCACACTTTCATGCATCCTATCAATTCTAGTTGGATTCTCATCATTCTCTATAGCCCTAGCACCAAAGGAATATCCAAACATGTTTCCATGCTCCTTGAAGAGCTTAATGAGAGCATCCAGGTCGGATTTCTTTAGATACTCTTGATCATAGTTCCCACGGTTGCTTGGGGCTCCAGTGTAGGCTTCAAGAGACCTCCCATCACCTGCTTCACGCCCATCTATCTCCTTCCCTTTGCTAGTACCCGCTCCACTTGCGCTTGCTCCCTCGGAGACATTAGCCCTTGCCTCTCTGTCCTTCATAAACTTTGCCGGCTTGAGATGGGGATGGAGTATCCAGCATTGGCTCTTCTTGTGGCCATGCTTCTTGCAGTGATCACAGTTCCCATTGAACCTCCTCTCATCATACTTCCCATGCGCAGCCTTGTGTGCTTGTGGAGCTTCCCCTCCCTCCTCTTGAGTTGCTTGATTCACGAGAGATAGCTCTCCTTTCTTTCCAAACAACCCAATGGAGCCTTGTTCATTCTGAATCCTTGCGCACACTTCTTCAAGATCAGGTAGTGTGTCCTCTCTAAGCAAGTGTTGGATAAGACCATTGTAAGCCGGATTCATGGTGAGGAGTAGCCCAAAGACCTTGTCTTGCTCTCTCCTTTTGTTGAGCTCATCTGCATCTGTAGTGCTTGGCCTCAACATCTCCAGCTCGGACCAGAGTGTTCTGAACCTCCCTAGATGCTTGGTGAACTCCATATCCTCTTGTGCCAAGTTGTTTATAGCCTGCTTCACCTCAAACACACGGCTCAGGTTTGATGTATTCCCATACACCTTCTTCAACGTATCCCACAGCTCTTTAGCAGACTCACAGTAGCTGTATGCATCTAGAATCGCCGGCTCAAGTGAAGCATGCAGCACTGACATCACCAACATGTCCTCCTGATGCCACTTCTCTTCCGCTTTGCTTGCGGCTTCTCCTTCAGTTTCTCCTTGGGTGATGAGCTTTGGAGCCTCTCCTGGCGTGATTTGTTTCCAAAGCCCTTTGCTTCCCACCGTGGTTCTCACCATTCGAGACCACACCAA
Source organism: Brassica napus (assembly GCF_020379485.1). Taxonomy (NCBI): domain Eukaryota; kingdom Viridiplantae; phylum Streptophyta; class Magnoliopsida; order Brassicales; family Brassicaceae; genus Brassica; species Brassica napus. The sequence goes on from NW_026014893.1 coordinate 17,131, forward strand.
GTAGTTGGTTCCCTTGAAGCAAACCACTACCTTCATGTTCATGTTCATACCACTCTCCATGATGCACGATGACTTCTCTAGACTTCACAAACTGAATCTTGAGTTAAAAGACTTGTAAGAACACTCACTGCCTCGGTCTTCAACCTCACAGCTTCAGCAACACACTAAAAACTAGTCTTTGAACTCGGACAATACCCAGAACCTCCCAAGAACGCAAGAACACCAACCAAACTCTTTAAAGCTTCAATCTTGAATCTCCAAAGAGCCTACCACGAACTCAGGTTCTCACTAACCTTGCTCTGATACCATATCACTTTTAGTAATGTTTAGAGTAATCTGAGTGTTTAGAGAAGAATAGAATCGATTTAGAGAAGATTAGAGTATGAAATGAGATTATGAGTCTAATATGGAACCATTGAGATTAAAGACTAAGAGAAAGACTCAAAACTTGCTTAATCTTATTAATGAGTGAGGTTACATATTTATAAGAGAGACACAAGGGTTTACAAGAAGGGAAATGGGCACTATTGAACCGTGTGGAGTCAAGGGGCGCCTTTTGAATGATTGGTCGGGATGGCTCACATGCTTTGGCTCTTTACAGCCTGTTCCAGCCTGGCACGCTCTTTCCTTATCCTCTCAACGGTCTGATCCAACTCCCTAAGCTACCCAAGTCACTCCTCCTTAGTTACCGTCTCACTTGGATAGGGTATGGTAAGTTTTGGTTGAGGTTTGGATGGTACGGCTTGTACGGCCTTGTACGGCCAGCCGTACCATACTCTCCCAAACTTTCCTAAGTACTTCATCTCCTCTTCTATTCAACTCCTTATCTCTTCATATCCATATACTCAGCTCATCTCAACATGAAGGATCAAGCGGAGCAGGGCCATCTAACCGAGGAACGGAAATGGAGAACCGTGAAGGAGATGGAAAGGCTTTGGTGACCTATACTGGAGCTATCAACCCCCGAGGCAATGATCAAGACTTCATCAGGAGATCCGAGATGGATGCACTCATCAAAATGCTCAAGGATAATGGTAACATTCATGGGTATTCATTTGGTGCATCTATGATTGCTAGAACTATAGAAATGACTCCTAATGTGGCTGAGATTGCTAGGATTGATAGTAAGACTGGAATTGAGCAGTGCATTGATAGAAATGCTAGGATGAATGCATATAGATGTTGAGATGTGTTGAGGTATATGAGAAGGCATTGAGGAGTTAAGGACATGAGAAAGCAAAGGAGTGAACGGAAAGGGATTGTAGAGTGAGCTAAGGAATGGTACGGACAGGCCATCCGTACACTGACCGTACCAAGGTGAAACTAGGACGGTAACTTCATCGAGTAACTCGTATGAACCGAGGTGAAGTTACACTCGACCAAAAGCTTATCCAGACGTTGGAGTGGATAAGGGAGGCGCGGCTTGACAGCTAGGACAGGCTGGCAAAGGCTGGAAAGGAAGAGCATCTTGGACTTGGATCAGGAAGATGCCCAAACGTGTGAGGACAGTCATTGGCCGGTTCAAACAAAAGCAAAGGCTCTTCCCTTGACTTCACATGCTTGTCTACTCTTGTGTTTCGAAAAACCCTAATGTCTAGGACTATATATAATGTAACCTCATCATTAATAAAGATCAGACTGTTCTAAACAATCTTTCTCTTTACTCATTTCACTATGATTCTCCATTAGTCTCTAATCAGTCTCTTAATCTCTTATTCTCCTTCTCTAATCCTTTCTAAACTCAGATTATTCTTTACATTCCTAAATATCATATGGTATGAGAGCCAGGTTGATTACAATATGAGTTCGTGAGTGATTCTCTTAAGGATTCAAGTTCGAAACTTTAAGAGAACAAGTGAGTGTGTTTGAGAGTTCTTTAGATTTCAAAGGCTCAAAGTGTTTTGTGTGTGTCTTGGTGATCCGTGGGAGGTTCATTTGAAGACTCAAGAGTGAATCTGTGTTCTAGAGAACAGCGTGGGTTCTCAGTACAAGATCTAACCGGTTGTTCAAGCTGTAGACGTCAAGCTGTTCAAGATGGAGAGTGGTATGAAGATGAAGGTCGCGGTGACATTCAAAGGAAGCAACTACCTAGTCTGGTCTAGGATGGTGAAGACTGCTGTGGGAAGCAAGGGGAAGCATATCACATCTGGTGAGGCTCCAATGGCGATTACTCAAGAGGGTGACAAGGAGAGCCCCGCGGAGAGTGTTGTAGAGAAGTGGCAACAAGAAGATATGATGGTGATTATAAGTTTGAGAAATGTAAAGTATAATCTGAGTTTAGAAGAGAATATGAGATAGATTAAGGTAGAATGGGAGATTATGAGACTAATGGAGAATCATTGTGAAATGTGTAGAGAGATTTAGTGATTAGAACTGTCTGATCTTAATAATGATGAGCTCACAACTTATATAGGTCCATACACATTAGGGTTTCGAAATCATAAGGATAAGATAGCATGTAGAGTCAAAGATGAGCTGGTGCTTTAGTTTGAATCGGCCAATGATAGTCTCCACACGTTTGAAGCATCTTCTTGATCCAAGACTAGATGCTCTTCCTTTCCAGCTCTTGCCAGCCTGTCCTAGCTGTCAAGCCGCGCCTCCCTTATCCTCTCCAACGTTCGGATAAGGCTTTGGTCAAGTGTAACTTCAAGTCGGTCCATGTAAGTTATCCGGAGAGTTACTTGGCCGCTTTTACCTTTGTACGGCCAATGGTACGGCCTATCCGTCCGTACCATCCCTATCAGCTCATTCCTCCTCTTAACTCCTTGCTCTCTCTTTATGTTCTCAACTCCTTTGTGTCTTTACCTCAAATGCCTCAACTCATCTCAACACTCCCCCTCAAGCTTAGCTTTGTGAAAGTCTAAGCTTGGACAGCCATGAGATCTTCCTCATTAAAAACCTCACCAAGGAAAACCCATTGGGACAAAACCTTGATGAGGGAAAAAGAGTAAGGACCTCACAGCCAAAGGGGATCAGCTCCTTCTCTTCCCAAGATCAATGAGGCCCAACCTGATGTGAACGGACTCCATTGTCTTCTGTCTTGCAGCCTTGGTGAACACATCAGCCAACTGATCTTCACTCCTTGTGTAGCATGGCAAGATGACTCCTAGGATGATCATCTGCCTCACCTTGTGGCAATCAACTTCAATGTGCTTGGTTCTCTCATGGAACACCGAGTTGGAGGCAATGTGGATAGCTGCTTGGTTATCACAATGCATTGTCATTGGCGTGGCTTGATCAATCTCCAAATGCTTCAAGATGCCTTTGATCCACACCAGCTCGTTGGTAAGCTTCAGCATAGCTCTATACTCAGCTTCTGCGCTTGAGCAAGAGACCACCTTCTGCTTCTTACTCTTCCATGTAACCAAGTTGCCTCCAATGAATGTGCAATAGCATGTGGTTGATCTCCTGTCTGCTCTATCACCGGCCCAATCCGCATCACAGTATCCAACCACTTCAGTGCTCCCATTGCAACCCATCCATACTCCTTGATCAGGTGAGCCATTGAGATACATCAGGATTCTCTCCACCATGCGCCAGTGATGCTCCTTAGGCACTTGCATGTGTTGACTCACCTGATTCACAGCAAAACAAATATCAGGTCTAGTTATGGTAAGGTAAATCAATTTACCAACTAGTTTTCTATAGAGTTTAGGATCCTGATAAGGTTTGCTGTCTTCAATCTCCCCCTCTCGTGGGACTTTGTAGACATCCTCCATAGGCATCCTTGCTGTCTTGCCTCCATAAGCACCTGCACCTTTCAAAAGATCAAGTGTATACTTCCTTTGGGACATGAATAAACCTTCCTTGGATCTACATATCTCAATTCCAAGAAAGTATTTCATTTCTCAAGTCTTTAATCTCAAACATGGATTTAAGGAACTCCTTGGTTGCTATGATACCTTCCTTATCACTTCCTGTGATAATGATATCATCAACATACACAAGGAGTGCAATCATACCTGAGGGAGTTGTGAGTGTGAAGAGAGTGTGATCTAGTTCAGACTTCTTGAAGCCTCGGCCATTGAGAGTAGTGCTCAGCTTGTTGTACCAAGCTCTTGGTGATTGCTTCAGCCCATAGATAGCTTTCTTCCATCTCAACACATTCCCTCTCTTCACTAAGTGTTCAAGGCCTGGAGGTGGATGCATATACACTTCATCCTCAAGTTCACCTTGTAGGAATGCATTCTTCACATCCATTTGCCATAACCCCATCCAAGATTCACAGCCAAGCTTAACACAATCCGGATTGTGTGTAGTTTAGCTACTGGTGCAAAGGTTTCTATGTAATCTTCTCCATAAGTTTGAGTGAAACCTCTTGCAACTAGCCGTGACTTCTTCCTCTCAATCTTTCCATCAGCCTTATACTTGATTGTGAATATCCATCTACTAGTCACAGCCTTCTTCCCTTTTGGTAACTCACTTTCATACCATGTATCATTCTTGATCATAGCTCCTGCCTCAGCTCCAACTGACTCCTTCCATTCTTTATCCATGATTGCTTCTTCATAGCTTCTTGGGATGTAGTTCTCATCCAAGTTAACCATGAAGGCACAATGTTCTTCAGGGTATTGAGCAAAGGAACACACAACCTGAGAAGGATGCTCCACAGCTTGGGTATTGTAGTACACTCGCGTGTTTACCCAAGAGGAAGGATCCTTTCTCAGCCTTGTGCTTCTCCTCAAAACTGGTTGTTCTTGCTCTTGAACCGGCTCAGCTTGTATATGCGGTTCTTGTGCTTCACTTTCATGTTCTTCATCTCCTTGGTCTTGCTCACCTTGATGATGAGAACCTGAGTTGAACTCTTCTCCTTCTTCACTCAAGCCGACTCCTTCTTGGCCATTTTCTTGATTTTCAGGTTCACTTCCCCCCTCATGATCAAGGTGAGGTGTTTGAGCAGCTCTACTTGGTTCAGTTGAGCTCTCTTTTTGTCTTCCACTTCTTGTGGACTGATCCTGGTTCATCTTGATACCGAGGCCTTCCAAGATAGTCCTTAAGACTCCAGCTTTATCTGATGTGAGATCCTTCAATTCTTCTTGGTTCTTCTCCTCATAGTACCCTCTTTCTTCAATGAACTTCACATCTCTAGATACAGGTACTCTTCTAGTTTCTGGATCATAACACTTGTATCCTTTCTGAGTTGTTGAGTAGCCAATGAACATTGCCTTCCTGCTTCTTGCTTCTAACTTGTTTCTCAACTCCCCTGGTACCAGCACATAGCATAAACACCCAAATACTCTCAAGTACTCGACTGATGGCTTGTGCTTGTTGAGAACCTCAAATGGTGCTTGATCCTTTAACACCTTGGTGGGAATCCGGTTGATCAAATAGCATGCAGTTGCAACTGCATCACTCCAAAATCTCTTTGGGACATTGGCTTGAAACATCAATGATCTAGCAACCTCCATCAAGTGCCTGTTCTTCCTCTCAGCTACCCCATTCTGTTGTGGAGTATAAGGACAGCTTGTTTGATGTAGGATCCCATGATGGTTCAGATGGCTCTTGAACGCATAGCTTGTGTACTCTCCTCCATTATCTGATCTAAAAATTTTAATCTTGGCATGATAATGGTTAGTCACATAAGCTTGAAAGTTCTTAAATGCATCTATCACTCTATCTTTTGATGGGATTAAAGTTAACCAGGTGTATTTGAATTTTTCATCAATGAATGTGACAAAGTATTTATGATTATCTCTAGATATGCAAGGTGCAGTCCAAACATCAGAATGTATAAGATCAAAGCACTTATCATAAACACTAGTAGTGTTTGCAAAACCAGTTTTACAATGCTTGCCCAAAATGCAAGCTTCACAATCCTTATTTTCAAATGAAACACCTGGTAACATCAAGTTCAAAGCCCTACCATGAGGATGTCCTAATCTAACATGCCACAAAGCATTTTTATTTAAACTAGAAGCAGAAGTAAATGAGCAGTTGTAATTGGAAACAGGATCAAGTTCTTCAAGCAAATACAACTCTCCTTTAGTGATTCCTTTTCCAATCATTTGGCTGCTCTCAATATCCTGAAACTTCACATCATTAGGACTGAATATAACATTGCAATTCAAATCAGTTGTGCATTTCTTGACAGATAACAAGTTAGATGTGAAATCAGGCATATAGAAAGCTCTAGAGTTTTTATCAAACAGTTTCAAGTTCCCTATTCCTTTAATAGGTATTTATCTCCATTTGCAATCATAACATGTCCATTAGTTGGTTCTATATCCTTAATGAGGTTTGTATCACTAATCATGTGATGAGATGCACCAGAATCAACAATTAGTGGCTTAGGTATGTTGCTAGCAGTATGACATAGGTTCAACGGTGATCTGAATGCTTTAAGCTCATGATTCATTCTAGCATTTCTAGCAAAGGTGTACTCAGCTCTAGCATTTTCACTACTCTTAATGCTATTCATCCTAGCAATGTCAATGCAACATGGAGACGTATCTATAGTCCTAGCTATCATTGATGCACCAAAAGAGTACCCATGAATGTTACCATTCTCCTTGAGCATTTTGATGAGTGCATCCATCTCGGATCTCCTTATGAAGTCATGATCATTGCTGCGGATGTTAGGAGTTGCTGAGTATGTCACCATTGCCTTGCCATCACCCTCACGCCCCCCTCCTTCAGCTCCACGGTTAGATGGTCCTGCTCCATCAGGAACCTTCCCAAATGCTTGGTGAACTCCATGTCTTCTTGAGACAGCCCATTGATTGCCTTTTTTACTTCCACACGGCTCAGATTGGAGGTGTTTCCATACACCTTCTTCAGTGTGTCCCACAGCTCCTTGGCTGTCTCACAGTAGCTATAAGCATCCAGTATAGCTGGCTCCAATGAGGCATGGAGAACTGACATCACCATCATGTCTTCTTGCTGCCACTTCTCAGCTTCACTCTCCGAGACACTCTCCTTGTCTCCTCCTTGGGTAATCAGTTTAGGAGCCTCACCGGATGTGATGTGCTTCCATAAACCTTTGCTCCCCACAGCAGTCTTCACCATCCTAGACCATACTAGGTAGTTACTTCCCTTGAAACTCACCGCAACCTTCATCTTCATCCCGCTTTCCATCTTCAACAGCTTCACTTCAATAGCTTGTAAAAGACTTGATCTTGGACCTCAGACTCGCAACACCAGCTTCACCACGGTGTATCTTGTCTTGTATCTTCAAAGAACCTCCAAAGAACTAGAAAAGATCTCCCAAAAAGTAGCTGAAACCCTTGTGATGTCGAATCTCTTAAGAACACTCCAAACACACTCACTTGATCTCTTAAAGCTTCAAGGTTGAATCTTTAAGAGAAACACCACGGAACTCAGATTGAAATGAACCTGGCTCTGATACCATATAAGTTTGAGAAATGTAAAGTATAATCTGAGTTTAGAAGAGAATATGAGATAGATTAAGGTAGAATGGGAGATTATGAGACTAATGGAGAATCATTGTGAAATGTGTAGAGAGATTTAGTGATTAGAACTGTCTGATCTTATTAATGATGAGCTCACAACTTATATAGGTCCATACACATTAGGGTTTCGAAATCATAAGGATAAGAAAGCATGTAGAGTCAAAGATGAGCTGGTGCTTTAGTTTGAATCGGCCAATGATAGTCTCCACACGTTTGAAGCATCTTCTTGATCCAAGACTAGATGCTCTTCCTTTCCAGCTCTTGCCAGCCTGTCCTAGCTGTCAAGCCGTGCCTCCCTTATCCTCTCCAATGTTCGGATAAGGCTTTGGTCAAGTGTAACTTCAAGTCGGTCCATGTAAGTTACCCGGAGAGTTACTTGGCCGCTTTTACCTTTGTACGGCCAATGGTACGGCCTATCCGTCCGTACCATCCCTATCAGCTCATTCCTCCTCTTAACTCCTTGCTCTCTCTTTATGTTCTCAACTCCTTTGTGTCTTTACCTCAAATGCCTCAACTCATCTCAACATCTGATGGAGCAGGACCATCTAACCGTGGAGCTGAAGGAGAGGGGCGTGAGGGTGATGGCAAGGCAAAGGTGACATACTCAGCAACTCCTAACATCCACAGCAATGATCATGACTTCATAAGGAGATCCGAGATGGATGCACTCATCAAAATGCTCAAGGAGAATGGTAACATTCATGGGTACTCTTTTGGTGCATCAATGATAGCTAGGACTATAGATACGTCTCCATGTGGCATTGACATTGCTAGGATGAATAGCATTAAGAGTAGTGAAAATGCTAGAGCTGAGTACACCTTTGCTAGAAATGCTAGAATGAATCATGAGCTTAAAGCATTCAGATCACCGTTGAACCTATGTCATACTGCTAGCAACATAACTAAGCCACTAATTGTTGATTCTGGTGCATCTCATCACATGATTAGTGATACAAACCTCATTAAGGATATAGAACCAACTAATGGACATGTTATGATTGCAAATGGAGATAAAATACCTATTAAAGGAATAGGGAACTTGAAACTGTTTGATAAAAACTCTAGAGCTTTCTATATGCCTGATTTCACAACTAACTTGTTATCTGTCAAGAAATGCACAACTGATTTGAATTGCAATGTTATATTCAGTCCTAATGATGTGAAGCTTCAGGATATTGAGAGCAGCCAAATGATTGGAAAAGGAATCACTAAAGGAGAGTTGTATTTGCTTGAAGAACTTGATCCTGTTTCCAATTACAACTGCTCATTTACTTCTGCTTCTAGTTTAAATAAAAATGCTTTGTGGCATGCTAGATTAGGACATCCTCATGGTAGGGCTTTGAACTTGATGTTACCAGGTGTTTCATTTGAAAATAAGGATTGTGAAGCTTGCATTTTGGGCAAGCATTGTAAAACTGTTTTTGCAAACTCTACTACTGTTTATGATAAGTGCTTTGATCTTATACATTCTGATGTTTGGACTGCACCTTGCATATCTAGAGATAATCATAAATACTTTGTCACATTCATTGATGAAAAATCCAAATACACCTGGTTAACTTTAATCCCATCAAAAGATAGAGTGATAGATGCATTTAAGAACTTTCAAGCTTATGTGACTAACCATTATCATGCCAAGATTAAAATTTTTAGATCAGATAATGGAGGAGAGTACACAAGCTATGCGTTCAAGAGCCATCTGAACCATCATGGGATCCTACATCAAACAAGCTGTCCTTATACTCCACAACAGAATGGGGTAGCTGAGAGGAAGAACAGGCACTTGACGGAGGTTGCTAGATCATTGATGTTTCAAGCCAATGTCCCAAAGAGATTTTGGAGTGATGCAGTTGCAACTGCATGCTATTTGATCAACCGGATTCCCACCAAGGTGTTAAAGGATCAAGCACCATTTGAGGTTCTCAACAAGCACAAGCCATCAGTCGAGTACTTGAGAATATTTGGGTGTTTCTGCTATGTGCTGGTACCAGGGGAGTTGAGAAACAAGTTAGAAGCAAGAAGCAGGAAGGCAATGTTCATTGGCTACTCAACAACTCAGAAAGGATACAAGTGTTATGATCCAGAAACTAGAAGAGTACTTGTATCTAGAGATGTGAAGTTCATTGAAGAAAGAGGGTACTATGAGGAGAAGAACCAAGAAGAATTGAAGGATCTCACATCAGATAAAGCTGGAGTCTTAAGGACTATCTTGGAAGGCCTCGGTATCAAGATGAACCAGGATCAGTCCACAAGAAGTGGAAGACAAGAAGAGAGCTCAACTGAACCAAGTAGAGCTGCTCAAACACCTCACCTTGATCATGAGGGGGGAAGTGAACCTGAAACTCAAGAAAATGGCCAAGAAGGAGTCGGCTTGAGTGAAGAAGGAGAAGAGTTCAACTCAGGTTCTCATCATCAAGGTGAGCAAGACCAAGGAGATGAAGAACATGAAAGTGAAGCACAAGAACCGCATATACAAGCTGAGCCGGTTCAAGAGCAAGAACAACCAGTTTTGAGGAGAAGCACAAGGCTGAGAAAGGATCCTTCCTCTTGGGTAAACACGCGAGTGTACTACAATGCCCAAGCTGTGGAGCATCCTTCTCAGGTTGTGTGTTCCTTTGCTCAATACCCTGAAGAACATTGTGCCTTCATGGTTAACTTGGATGAGAACTACATCCCAAGAAGCTATGAAGAAGCAATCATGGATAAAGAATGGAAGGAGTCAGTTGGAGCTGAGGCAGGAGCTATGATCAAGAATGATACATGGTATGAAAGTGAGTTACCAAAAGGGAAGAAGGCTGTGACTAGTAGATGGATATTCACAATCAAGTATAAGGCTGATGGAAAGATTGAGAGGAAGAAGTCACGGCTAGTTGCAAGAGGTTTCACTCAAACTTATGGAGAAGATTACATAGAAACCTTTGCACCAGTAGCTAAACTACACACAATCCGGATTGTGTTAAGCTTGGCTGTGAATCTTGGATGGGGGTTATGGCAAATGGATGTGAAGAATGCATTCCTACAAGGTGAACTTGAGGATGAAGTGTATATGCATCCACCTCCAGGCCTTGAACACTTAGTGAAGAGAGGGAATGTGTTGAGATTGAAGAAAGCTATCTATGGGCTGAAGCAATCACCAAGAGCTTGGTACAACAAGCTGAGCACTACTCTCAATGGCCGAGGCTTCAAGAAGTCTGAACTAGATCACACTCTCTTCACACTCACAACTCCCTCAGGTATGATTGAACTCCTTGTGTATGTTGATGATATCATTATCACAGGAAGTGATAAGGAAGGTATCATAGCAACCAAGGAGTTCCTTAAATCCATGTTTGAGATTAAAGACTTGGGAGAAATGAAATACTTTCTTGGAATTGAGATATGTAGATCCAAGGAAGGTTTATTCATGTCCCAAAGGAAGTATACACTTGATCTTTTGAAAGGTGCAGGTGCTTATGGAGGCAAGACAGCAAGGATGCCTATGGAGGATGGCTACAAAGTCCCACGAGAGGGGGAGATTGAAGACAGCAAACCTTATCAGGATCCTAAACTCTATAGAAAACTAGTTGGTAAATTGATTTATCTTACCATAACTAGACCTGATATTTGTTTTGCTGTGAATCAGGTGAGTCAACACATGCAAGTGCCTAAGGAGCATCACTGGCGCATGGTGGAGAGAATCCTGATGTATCTCAATGGCTCACCTGATCAAGGAGTATGGATGGGTTGCAATGGGAGCACTGAAGTGGTTGGATACTGTGATGCGGATTGGACCGGTGATAGAGCAGACAGGAGATCAACCACAGGCTATTGCACATTCATTGGAGGTAACTTGGTTACATGGAAGAGTAAGAAGCAGAAGGTGGTCTCTTGCTCAAGCGCAGAAGCTGAGTATAGAGCTATGCTGAAGCTTACCAACGAGCTGGTGTGGATCAAAGGCATCTTGAAGCATTTGGAGATTGATCAAGCCACGCCAATGACAATGCATTGTGATAACCAAGCAGCTATCCACATTGCCTCCAACTCGGTGTTCCATGAGAGAACCAAGCACATTGAAGTTGATTGCCACAAGGTGAGGCAGATGATCATCCTAGGAGTCATCTTGCCATGCTACACAAGGAGTGAAGATCAGTTGGCTGATGTGTTCACCAAGGCTGCAAGACAGAAGACAATGGAGTCCATTCACATCAGGTTGGGCCTCATTGATCTTGGGAAGAGAAGGAGCAGATCCCCTTTGGCTGTGAGGTCTTTACTCTTTTTCCCTCATCAAGGTTTTGTCCCAATGGGTTTTCCTTGGTGAGGTTTTTAATGAGGAAGATCTCATGGCTGTCCAAGCTTACACTTTCACAAAGCTAAGCTTGAGGGGGAGTGTTGAGATGAGTTGAGGCATTTGAGGTAAAGACACAAAGGAGTTGAGAACATAAAGAGAGAGCAAGGAGTTAAGAGGAGGAATGAGCTGATAGGGATGGTACGGACGGATAGGCCGTACCATTGGCCGTACAAAGGTAAAAGCGGCCAAGTAACTCTCCGGGTAACATACATGGACCGACTTGAAGTTACACTTGACCAAAGCCTTATCCGAACGTTGGAGAGGATAAGGGAGGCGCGGCTTGACAGCTAGGACAGGCTGGCAAGAGCTGGAAAGGAAGAGCATCTAGTCTTGGATCAAGAAGATGCTTCAAACGTGTGGAGACTATCATTGGCCGATTCAAACTAAAGCACCAGCTCATCTTTGACTCTACATGCTTTCTTATCCTTATGATTTCGAAACACTAATGTGTATGGACCTATATAAGTTGTGAGCTCATCATTAATAAGATCAGACAGTTCTAATCACTAAATCTCTCTACACATTTCACAATGATTCTCCATTAGTCTCATAATCTCACATTCTACCTTAATCTATCTCATATTCTCTTCTAAACTCAGATTATACTTTACATTTCTCAAACTTATATCAGATACATGCGCCCTTGCCTCCCTTTCCTTCATGAACTTCGCCGGCTTCAAATGAGGATGGAGTATCCAGCATTGGCTCTTCTTGTGTCCATACTTCTTGCATGATCACAATTGCCATTGAACTTTCTATCCTCATACTTGCCGTGAGCTGCTTTGTTGGCTTGTGGAGTCTCTTCATGATCAGATCGCACAGCATTTGCAAGAGACAGCTCTCCCTTGCCTCCAAACAAGCCAATGGAGCCTTGCTCCTTTTGTATCTGAGCGCACGCCTCCTCTAGATCAGGGAGCTTCTCGGACCTCAACATGTGCTGGATTAGACCAGTGTAGCTTGGATTCAGCGTGAGTAAGAGTCCAAAGACCTTGTCCTGCTCACGCCTCTCGTTTAGGAGCTCCAGACCAAGTGTACTAGGCCTTAGCATCTCCAACTCAGACCACAGTGACCGGAACCTTCCCAAATGCTTGGTGAACTCCATGTCTTCTTGAGACAACCCATTGATTGCCTTTTTTACTTCAAACACACTGCTCAGATTGGAGGTGTTTCCATACACCTTCTTCAGTGTGTCCCACAGCTCCTTGGTTGTCTCACAGTAGCTATAAGCATCCAGTATAGCTGGCTCCAATGAGGCATGAAGAACTGACATCACCATCATGTCTTCTTGCTGCCACTTCTCAGCTTCACTCTCCGAGACACTCTCCTTGTCTCCTCCTTGGGTAATCAGTTTAGGAGCCTCACCGGATGTGATGTGCTTCCATAAACCCTTGCTCCCCACAGCAGTCTTCACCATCCTAGACCATACTAGGTAGTTACTTCCCTTGAAAGTCACCGCAACCTTCATCTTCATCCCGCTTTCCATCTTCAACAGCTTCACTTCAATAGCTTGTAAAAGACTTGATCTTGGACCTCAGACTCGCAACACCAGCTTCACCACGGTGTATCTTGTCTTGTATCTTCAAAGAACCTCCAAAGAACTAGAAAAGATCTCCCAAAAAGTAGCTGAAACCCTTGTGATGTCGAATCTCTCAAGAAAACTCCAAACACACTCACTTGATCTCTTAAAGCTTCAAGGTTGAATCTTTAAGAGAAACACCACGGAACTCAGATTGAAATGAACCTAGCTCTGATACCATATAAGTTTGAGAAATGTAAAGTATAATCTGAGTTTAGAAGAGAATATGAGATAGATTAAGGTAGAATGGGAGATTATGAGACTAATGGAGAATCATTGTGAAATGTGTAGAGAGATTTAGTGATTAGAACTGTCTGATCTTATTAATGATGAGCTCACAACTTATATAGGTCCATACACATTAGGGTTTCGAAATCATAAGGATAAGAAAGCATGTAGAGTCAAAGATGAGCTGGTGCTTTAGTTTGAATCGGCCAATGATAGTCTCCACACGTTTGAAGCATCTTCTTGATCCAAGACTAGATGCTCTTCCTTTCCAGCTCTTGCCAGCCTGTCCTAGCTGTCAAGCCGCGCCTCCCTTATCCTCTCCAACGTTCGGATAAGGCTTTGGTCAAGTGTAACTTCAAGTCGGTCCATGTAAGTTACCCGGAGAGTTACTTGGCCGCTTTTACCTTTGTACGGCCAATGGTACGGCCTATCCGTCCGTACCATCCCTATCAGCTCATTCCTCCTCTTAACTCCTTGCTCTCTCTTTATGTTCTCAACTTTTTTGTGTCTTTACCTCAAATTCCTCAACTCATCTCAACAGTGATGTCAGTCCTTCATGCTTCTTTGGAGCCAGCTATCTTAGATGCTTATAGCTACTGTGAGACAGCCAAGGAGCTGTGGGATACTCTGAAGAAAGTGTATGGAAACACTTCCAACCTAAACCGAGTGTTTGAAGTCAAGAAGGCAATCAATGGGTTAACTCAAGATGACATGGAGTTCACTAAGCACTTGGGGAAGTTCAGGTCTCTTTGGTCTGAGTTGGAGATGCTGAGGCCAAGCAAGGTTGATCCAGAACTTCTAAATGAGAGGCGTGAGCAGGATAAGGTCTTTGGGTTGCTGCTCACACTGAATGCGAGTTACAATGGTCTCATCCAACACATGCTAAGGTCCGAGAAGCTACCTGATCTTGAGGATGTGTGTGCTCAGATACAGAAGGAGCAGGGCTCAATGGGTTTGTTTGGAGGCAAGGGAGACTTATCTCTAGCAAATGCTGCGCAATCTGACCGAGAAGAGACTCCACAAGCCAACAAAGCTGGTTACAACAAGTATGAGGATAGGAAGTTTAATGGGAATTGTGATCATTGCAAGAAGCATGGACACAAGAAGAGTCAGTGCTGGATACTCCATCCCCACTTGAAGCCGGCTAAGTTCATGAAGGAGAGAGAGGCAAAAGAGCTCACATGACTGAAGGATCAAGCGGAGCAGGGCCATCTAACCGAGGAACGGAAGTGGAGAACCGTGAAGGAGATGGAAAGGCTTTGGTGACCTATACTGGAGCTATCAACCCCCGAGGCAATGATCAAGACTTCATCAGGAGATCCGAGATGGATGCACTCATCAAAATATACACTTTTGTGTATTAGCGTGTGTTTAAGAACAATCAGATTGTTTTGTGTAAGATTAAAGAGATTAAGAGAATAAGTAGAGAGAGAATAGAGAGAATACTCAAAACTCCATTAATTGATTTAATGTCTCAGATACAAGTTATATATGAAGAGATAAGGCTGGTACAAAGGGGATTTCGAAATGGGACTCAAAGCATGTGAAGTCAAAGCTAGCTGGATGGTTGAGAGGCTTCACATGCTTGGACAGGCTGTAAAGTAGCTTTTCCTTTCCAGTTATGACCAGACCTTATCCAAACTGATCCTTTCTTATCCAGACTGCTCTTTGGCGTGATATACTCTCCTAAGTGTTGCAAGGTAACTTCCCAAGCCTTTAGCTTAGTTACCACGGTAAAAACTAAAGTTACTGTGGTAAATCCCCAAAGTTACTGACTGCTTCAATACTCTTCCTTTATCAATGTATCCACTCTTTATCACCTCTTCTCAACACAAAATGCTCAAGGATAATGGTAACATTCATGGGTATTCATTTGGTGCATCTATGATTGCTAGAACTATAGAAATGACTCCTAATGTGGCTGAGATTGCTAGGATTGATAGTGAGACTGGAATTGAGCATTGCATTGATAGAAATGCTAGGATGAATGCATATAGATCACCAATTAGTATCTGCCATAGTGCTAGCAATACATCCAAACCATTGATTATAGATTCTGGTGCATCTCATCATATGATTAGTGACACCAACCTGATTAAATATATAAAACCTACTAATGGATGTGTGATGATTGCAAATGGAGATAAGATACCTATTAAAGGAATAGATAACTTCCCAAGCCTTTAGCTTAGTTACCACAGTAAAAACTAAAGTTACTATGGTAAATCCCCAAAGTTACTGACTGCTTCAATACTCTTCCTTTATCAATGTATCCACTCTTTATCACCTCTTCTCAACACTCCCCCTCAAGCTTGAGCATGTAGAACAAGTCAAGCTTGGAAACCATGAAGACCTCCCTCATTAAAAACCTCACCAAGGAAAACCCATTGGGATAAAACCTTGATGAGGGAAAAAGAGTGGAGACTCCATGGTTAAGGGGCTCAGCTCCTTGGAGTAAGATCAATGAGTCCAAGCCTTGATAGTATGGACTCCATTGTCTTTAATCTCGCTGCCTTTGTAAACACATCTGCAAGCTGATCTTCACTTCTTGTATAACATGGCAGTATCACTCCTAAGATAATCATCTGCCTCACCTTATGACAGTCCACCTCTATGTGCTTTGTTCTCTCATGAAACACTGAGTTGGAGGCAATGTGGATAGCTGCTTGATTGTCACAATGCATAGTCATAGGAGTATTCTGCTCAATCTCTAGATGCTTGATCCACACCAACTCGTTTGTCAGCTTCAACATGGCTCTATACTCAGCTTCAGCACTTGAACAGGAAATAACCTTCTGCTTCTTACTCTTCCAAGTAACCAAGTTCCCTCCAATGAATGTACAATACCCAGTAGTTGATCTCCTGTCAACTCTATCTCCTGCCCAATCAGCATCACAATACCCAACCAGTTCTGTACTGCCATTACAGCCAATCCAAACTCCTTGTCCAGCTGTCCCACTTAGATACCTCAGTATCCTATCAACCATCTTCCAATGATGGACCTTTGGTGCCTGCATATGTTGACTCACTTGATTCACCGCAAAGCATATATCTGGCCTAGTAATGGTCAAGGAGATCAGCTTGCCAACCATCTTCCTGTATCGCTTAGGATCCTCAAACAGCTGCTTCTCTTCGACCTCCCCCTCAAGCAGAACCTTATATCCCTCCTCAAGGGGTGTCTTGGCTATCTTTCCTCCAAGCACATCAGTCTCCTTCAACATATCCATAGTACACTTCCTTTGAGACATAAACAAACCCTCCTTTGATCTGCATATCTCAATGCCCAAAAAATACTTCATCTCTCCCAAATCCTTGATGTCAAACACAGATTTGAGAAACTCCTTAGTAGCTTGAATCCCTGCCTTATCACTCCCTGTGATAATCAAATCATCCACATACACTAGAATCACAATGATCCCTGAAGGTCCTGTCAAGGTGAAGAGAGTGTGATCTAATTCAGACTTCCTAAAGCCTCTCCCATTGAGTGTTGTACTCAGCTTCCTGTACCAAGCTCTAGGTGATTGTTTCAGCCCATATATTGCCTTCTTCAACCTCAAAACATTCCCTGGCTTTACTAGATGCTCAAGACCAGGAGGCGGATGCATGTATACTTCATCTTCAAGTTCACCTTGCAGGAAAGCATTCTTCACATCCATTTGCCACAAATCCCACTCCAAATTTGTTGCAATGGACAACACAATCCGAACTGTGTGAAGCTTAGCTACTGGTGCAAAGGTATCAATGTAATCCTCTCCATAGGTCTGTGTAAATCCTCTTGCAACCAATCTGGTCTTCTTCCTATCAATCTGTCCATTTGCTAGATACTTGATTGTGAAGATCCATCTACTAGATACAGCCTTCTTTCCCTTAGGCAGCTCACTCTCATACCATGTATCATTTTTGATCATAGCACCTGCTTCAGCTCCCACTGATTCTTTCCATTCTTTGTCTAACATAGCTTCTTCATAAGTCCTTGGTACATAACTCTCATCCAGACTAATCATAAAGGCATAATGCTCCTCTGGAAACGCAGCAAAGGAACACACGGCTTGAAAAGGATGCTCCACAGCCTGAGCATTGTAGTACACTCTCGTGTTTACCCAGTTGGAAGGATCCCTCTTTATCCTTGTGCTCCTCCTCAAAGCTTGAACCTGATCTTCAGTTTGCACACTAGCCGGCTCCACTTGCTCTTCTTCTGAACTGGCCGGTCCAACTTGTTCTTCTCCACTAGACTGAACCTCATCCACTTCTCCACTAGACTGAACCTCATCCACTTCTCCACTAGACTGAACATTGTTCTCAACTTCTTGTGATGTATCTTGATCATGAAGACCTGAATCCTCTTGGTTTTGCTCTTGCTCACCAGATTCAGTCCCATTCCCCCTCTCATGATCAAGAGGAGTTGTTCTTCCAGCTCCACCAGTCTGATTGGAAGGCTCTCTCCTTCCGGGTTCCTGATCCTGGGATAACCCTATCCCAAGCTTCTCCAACAACACTCTCAGTATTGTTGCCTTATCAGATGGAGCTTGAGACAAATCCTTCAGATTTTCCCTCTCCTTTTCTTCATAATAACCTTTTGTTTCAACAAACTTCACTTCTCTAGATACCATCACTCTCCTTGCTTCAGGATCATAGCACTTGTACCCCTTCTGAGTGATAGAGTAACCAATGAACATAGCCTTAGTACTCTTTGCCTCCAGCTTGTTTCTCTGCTCTCCTGGAACCATGACATAGCACACACACCCAAAGACACGTAGGTGATCAATGACAGGTTTGCTCTTATTCAACACTTCAAATGGAGACAGATTCTTCAATATCTTGGTTGGAACCCGGTTGATGAGATAGCAAGCAGTCTGCACAGCATCACTCCAAAAACGTTTTGGGACATTTGCATGAAACATCATTGATCTAGCAACCTCCATCAAGTGCCTGTTCTTCCTCTCAGCTACCCCATTCTGCTGTGGTGTGTAAGGGCAGCTAGTCTGATGCACAATCCCATGCTTGGCTAGATGACTCTTGAAGGCATTGCTGATGTATTCACCTCCATTATCTGATCTCAGTACCTTCACAGTAGCATTGTATTGATTAGATACATATGCTTGGAAGTTCATAAATGCTTCTAGCACCCTATCTTTAGATGGAAGCAATGTAAGCCAAGTATACTTATACTTCTCGTCAATGAATGTCACAAAGTACTTCTGGCTATCTCTAGACAAACAAGGAGCAGTCCACACATCTGAATGAACTAGATCAAAGCAATGCTCATAAGTAGTTTCTGATGTTGGAAAAACAGTCCTACAATGCTTTCCTAATATGCATGCTTCACACTCCAAGTGACTAAATGACATATTAGGAATTATCAATTCAATAGCACAAGCATGAGGATGTCCCAATCTAGCATGCCAAGTAATACTATCAATCTTCTCATAAGTACTACTCAAACACATAGAATCAAAGGGTTTAGAGATCTTAGCCAATTGGAGCTGATATAGATTATTCTTGCTGTCTCCTCTCCCAATGACCCTTCCAGTCTTCAAATCTTGGAACTCAACATCATCTGGCCTGAATACTACTTGACAGCCAAGATCAATTGTGGCTTTCCTCACAGATAGCAAATTTGAAGCAAACTGTGGCATGTAGAAGGCGTCTGAGTCTTTATCAAATAGCTTGAGCTTTCCAACTCCTTCTATTGGAATCCTATCACCATTAGCTATCATCACACCCCCAGTGGCTTTCTTTACATCACTCATTAAGCTTCTATCACCAATCATGTGATGACTTGCTCTAGAATCAACAATGATGGGTTTGTTGGATGTGGATGCTTTGGCAGGAGCACCTTGTCTCCGGGTCGTAGCCAAAGCATACACATACTTGACAAACTCATCCCATTCCTCCTTTGTGACACGCTCATCTGCTCCTTTGGTCTCTAGCTTCCTCATAACCCCACTGCTCTCTACAGATTCTCCCATGTAAGCTGAGTAGAAACACTCTCCTACTTGCATACTCTCCCTGATATCCTTCTTCCATAATCTGCTCATCATGACCCACATCTTAGAAAGTTTTCTCAACTTTCCCTTCTTGCAGCTTGTACCTCTCTTCCATCTACCTGGCTTCTTGTTTATCTCCCACAGATCACAAATGTGATCAACCAGCTCACATATCTCTCCCATAAGAAAGCTAAAGATCACATCTTGCTTCCTCCTTCCTGTATGAGTTTTCACCATACCCAACTCTGATTCTACTTCTCTCAGCCTCCCCACAAGCTGATACAACTCGTCCTTCCTTTGTCTTAGACTATAGATCACGCCCTTGGCTTCATGACCCTCCAACCTTGCTGTCTGACCTTCTTCAGCAGCTACCTCCTTTAAAGGTACTACCTTTACTTGAATCTCCTTCAAACTTGCTATCTGATCTTTCTCAGCAGCTCTCACCTTTAAAGGCTCTTCCTTTACATGATTACTCCAAATCCCACAGCTTTCCAAAGCTGTCTCTACCCAATCTGACCAGATCCACTTGTTTTCTCTCCCTTTCTTCACTTGATAACTTGATCTTGTCTTCATCTCTCTGCTCACGTTTGACTCCATCAGATGTCTTCAATAAAACCCAGCAAATGAAGAACAGAGCTCAAAACCACCAAGAACACTCAAGAACATCAAGAACAGCTCAAGAACACAAAACTAGATTTTTAAGAACATGAATAACACACTTCCACCCTTTTAGTAACCTGGCTCTGATACCATATACACTTTTGTGTATTAGAGTGTGTTTAAGAACAATCAGATTGTTTTGTGTAAGATTAAAGAGATTAAGAGAATAAGTAGAGAGAGAATAGAGAGAATACTCAAAACTCCATTAATTGATTTAATGTCTCAGATACAAGTTATATATGAAGAGATAAGGCTGGTACAAAGGGGATTTCGAAATGGGACTCAAAGCATGTGAAGTCAAAGCTAGCTGGATGGTTGAGAGGCTTCACATGCTTGGACAGGCTGTAAAGTAGCTTTTCCTTTCCAGTTATGACCAGACCTTATCCAAACTGATCCTTTCTTATCCAGACTGCTCTTTGGCGTGATATACTCTCCTAAGTGTTGCAAGGTAACTTCCCAAGCCTTTAGCTTAGTTACCACGGTAAAAACTAAAGTTACTGTGGTAAATCCCCAAAGTTACTGACTGCTTCAATACTCTTCCTTTATCAATGTATCCACTCTTTATCACCTCTTCTCAACACAAAATGCTCAAGGATAATGGTAACATTCATGGGTATTCATTTGGTGCATCTATGATTGCTAGAACTATAGAAATGACTCCTAATGTGGCTGAGATTGCTAGGATTGATAGTGAGACTGGAATTGAGCATTGCATTGATAGAAATGCTAGGATGAATGCATATAGATCACCAATTAGTATCTGCCATAGTGCTAGCAATACATCCAAACCATTGATTATAGATTATGGTGCATCTCATCATATGATTAGTGACACCAACCTGATTAAATATATAAAACCTACTAATGGATGTGTGATGATTGCAAATGGAGATAAGATACCTATTAAAGGAATAGGAAATCTAAAACTATTTGATAAAAACACTAGAGCATTCTATATACCTGAATTCACTTCAAATTTGCTTTCAGTTAAAAAGTGCACTACTGATTTGAATTGCAATGTTATATTCAGTCCTAATGATGTGAAGTTTCAGGATATTGAGAGCAGCCAATTGATTGAAAAAGAGTAAAGACCTCATGACTTAGGGGATCAGCTCCTTCTCTTCCTAAGATCTATGAGTCCCAATCTAATGTGAATGGACTCCATAGTCTTATGTCTCGCAGCCTTAGTGAACACATCAGCCAACTGATCTTCACTCCGAGTGTAGCATGGCAGGATGACTCCTAGGATGATCATCTGCCTCACCTTGTGACAATCAACTTCAATGTGCTTGGTTCTCTCATGAAACACCGAGTTGGAGGCAATGTGGATAGCTGCTTGGTTATCACAATGCATTGTCATAGGCGCGGCTTGATCAATCTCCAAATGCTTCAAGATGCCTTTGATCCACACCAGCTCGTTGGTAAGCTTCAGCATAGCTCTATACTCAGCTTCTGCACTTGAGCAAGAGACCACCATCTGCTTCTTACTCTTCCACGTAACCAAGTTGCCTCCAATGAATGTGCAATAGCCTGTGGTTGATCTCCTATCTGCTTTATCACCAGCCCAATCCGCATCACAGTATCCAACCACTTCAGTGCTCCCATTGCAACCCATCCATACTCCTTGATAAGGTGAGCCGTTGAGATACATCAAGATTCTCTCCACCATACGCCAATGATGCTCCTTAGGCACTTGCATGTGTTGACTCACCTGATTCACAGCAAAACAAATGTCAGGTCTAGTTATGGTAAGGTAAATCAATTTACCAACTAGTTTTCTATAGATTTTAGGATCCTGATAAGGTTTGCTGTCTTCAATCACCCCCTATCGTGGGACTTTGTAGCCATCCTCCATAGGCATCCTTGCTGTCTTGCCTCCTTAAGCACCTGCACCTTTCAAAAGATCAAGTGTATACTTCCTTTGGGACATGAATAAACCTTCCTTGGATCTACATATCTCAATTCCAAGAAAGTATTTTATTTCTCCCAAGTCTTTAATCTTAAACAAGGATTTAAGGAACTCCTTGGTTGCTATGATACCTTCCTTATCACTTCCTGTGATAATGATATCATCAACATACACAAGTAGTGCAATCATACCTGAGGGAGTCATGAGTGTGAAGAGAGTGTGATCTAGTTCAGACTTCTTGAAGCCTCGGCCATTGAGAGTAGTGCTTAGCTTGTTGTACCAAGCTCTTGGTGATTGCTTCAGTCCATAGATAGCTTTCTTCAATCTCAACACATTCCCTCTCTTCACTAAGTGTTCAAGGCCTGGAGGTGGATGCATATACACTTCATCCTCAAGTTCACCTGGTAAGAATGCATTCTTCACATCCATTTGCCATAACCCCCATCCAAGATTCACAGCCAAGCTTAATACAATCCGGATTGTGTGTAGTTTAGCTACTGGTGCAAAGGTTTCTATGTAATCTTCTCCATAAGTTTGAGTGAAACCTCTTGCAACTAGCCTTAACTTCTTCCTCTCAATCTTTCCATCAGCCTTATACTTGATTGTAAATATCCATCTGCTAGTCACAGCCTTCTTCCCTTTTGGTAACTCACTCTCATACCATGTATCATTCTTGATCATAGCTCCTGCCTCAACTCCAACTGACTCCTTCCATTGTTTGTCCATGATTGCTTCTTCATAGCTTCTTGGGATGTAGTTCTCATCCAAGTTAACCATGAAGGCACAATGTTCTTCAGGGTATTGAGCAAAGGAACACACAACTTGAGAAGGATGCTCCACAACTTGGGCATTGTAGTACACTCGCGTGTTTACCCTAGAGGAAGGATCCTTTCTCAGCCTTGTGCTTCTCCTCAATACTGGTTGTTCTTGCTCTTGAACCGGCTCAGCTTGTGTATGCGGTTCTTGTGCTTCACTCTGATGTTCTTCATCTCCTTGGTCTTGTTCACCTTGATGATGAGAACCTGAGTTGAACTCTTCTCCTTCTTCACTCAAGCCGACTCCTTCTTGGCCATTTTTATCACTTTTAGTAATGTTTAGAGTAATCTGAGTGTTTAGAGAAGAATAGAATCGATTTAGAGAAGATTAGAGTATGAAATGAGATTATGAGTCTAATATGGAACCATTGAGATTAAAGACTAAGAGAAAGACTCCAAACTTGCTTAATCTTATTAATGAGAGAGTTTACATATTTATATGAAAGAGAGAGCTAGGGTTTTCGTATACAAGAGGATAAGGTAAGCATGTGGAGTCAATGCCTAATTCAAAACTATCCAATAAGGAGAGCCATCCGTGTGAGGCCTCTCTAGCTGGCTGATGCCTTTTGCTTTTACTTTCCAGCTGTGACAGCCTGTCCAAGACTCTCCCTTATCCTTTCCAACGGTCTGATCCATCCTCCAAAGGCTAAGGTAACTTATCCTCTTTACTTAAGTAACTTGGGTAACTAGTGGTGAGGTTTGGTTGAGGTTTGGTCGATCCCATCTTGTACGGATGGTACGGCCATGTACGGCCTTGTACGGACTGGTTGATCCCAAAGCTCCCAAACCTTCCTAGTCTCCCTTCTCCTCATTCTACTCAAACCTCATCTCCCTTCTTCACTTAACTCAGCTCATCTCAACACTCCCCCTCAAGCTTAGCTTTGTGAAAGCCTAAGCTTGGACAGCCATGAGATCTTCCTCATTAAAAACCTCACTAAGGAAAACCCATTGGGACAAAGCCTTAATGAGGGAAAAAGAGTAAAGATCTCATGACTAAGGGGATCAGCTGCTTCTCTTCCCAAGATCAATGAGGCCCAATCTAATATGAATGGACTCCATTGTCTTTTGCCTTGCAGCCTTGGTAAATACATCAGCCAACTGATCTTCACTCCTAGTATAACATGGCAAGATGACTCCTAGGACAATCATCTGCCTCACCTTGTGGCAATCAACCTCAATGTGCTTTGTTCTCTCATGAAACACCGAGTTGGAGGCTATGTGAATGGCGGCCTGGTTGTCACAATGCATTGTCATTGGAGTGTCTTGTGCTATCTCCAAATGCTTCAAGATGCCCTTGATCCAAACTAGCTCGTTTGTAAGCTTCAGCATAGCTCTATACTCAGCTTCTGCACTAGAGCATGACACCACCTTCTGTTTCTTACTCTTCCAAGTCACCAAGTTGCCTCCAATGAATGTGCAATAGCCGGTTGTTGATCTCCTGTCAGCTCTATCACCTGCCCAATCAGCATCACAATAGCCCACTACTTCTGTGCTTCCATTGCACCCCATCCATACTCCTTGATCCGGCGAGCCATTTAGATACATCAGCAGCCTCTCCACCATACGCCAATGATGTTCCTTGGGAAGCTGCATGTGTTGACTCACCTGATTCACAGAAAAGCATATATCAGGTCTTGTGATGGTTAGATAAATCAATTTGCCAACAAGTTTTCTATAGAGTTTAGGATCATGAAATGGCTTGCTGTCTTCAATCTCCCCCTCTCTTGGTACTTTGTAGCCATCCTCCATTGGCATCCTTGCTGTCTTGCCTCCATGAGCACCTGCATCTTTCAAAAGATCAAGTGTATACTTCCTTTGGGACATGAACAAACCTTCCTTGGATCTACAAATCTCAATTCCAAGAAAGTATTTCATTTCTCCCAAGTCTTTTATTTCAAACATAGACTTTAGAAACTCCTTGGTTGCTTTGATACCTTCCTTATCACTCCCTGTGTTAATGATATTATCCACATACACAAGGAGAGCAACCATACCTGAGGGAGTAGTGAGGGTAAAGAGAGTATGGTCCAATTCTGACTTCTTAAAACCTCGGCCGTTCAGAGTTGTGCTGAACTTGTTGTACCACGCTCTTGGTGATTGCTTCAACCCATAGATAGCCTTCTTTAGCCTCAGTACATTCCCTCTCTTCACTAGATGTTCAAGACCTGGTGGAGGATACATGTAGACTTCATCCTCAAGTTCTCCTTGTAAGAATGCATTCTTCACATCCATTTGCCACAATCCCCATCCAAGGTTAACCGCCAAGCTTAGTACAATTCTAATGGTATGTAACTTGGCTACTGGTGCAAATATCTCAATGTAATCCTCTCCATATGTTTGAGTGAACCCTCTTGCTACTAATCTAGTCTTCTTCCTCTCAATCTGTCCATCAGCTTTGTATTTGATTGTGAAGATCCATCTACTAGATACTGCCTTCTTCCCTTTTGGTAGTTCACTTTCAAACCATGTATCATTCTTTATCATAGCTCCTGCCTCAGCTCCTACTGATTCCTTCCATTCCTTATCCTCCATTGCCTCTTCATAGCTTCTTGGAATGTGATTCTCATCTAAGTTTACCATGAATGCACAATGTGCTTCTGGATATTGAGAGAAAGAACACACGGCCTGAGTAGGATGCTTCACAGCTTGAGCATTGTAGTACACTCTCGTGTTTACCCAACTGGAAGGATCCTTTCTCAGCCTTGTACTTCTTCTCAACACTGGCCCTTCTTGTGCCGGTAACTCCATGTCTTGTACATCTTCTTGTGTACTAGTTTCAGATGTTTCTTCTCTTGGCTGACTTGCTTCAGCTCCTTCATCCCTTAGCTGACTTGATTCAGCTCCTTCTCGTTGATCATTTGACTCCACAGCTTGATCATGAGAACCAGAACTCTCTTCATGACTTTGAGTTTGAGTTTCTGTTCCATTCCCCCCCTCATGTTCAAGATTGGACGTCTGATGATTCGGTATTGGTGTAGTGCCTCTCACTTCTTGCTGTTCTTGATCCATATTGATTCCAAGTCCTTCTAGTAATATCCTCAAGGTTGCAGCTCTATCTGAAGTGAGATCTTTCAAATCTTCTTGAATCTGCTCCTCATAATATCCTTTTTCCTCCACAAACTTCACTTCTCTAGATACTAACACTCTCCTTGTGTTAGGATCATAGCACTTGTATCCTTTCTGACTTGATGAGTATCCAATAAACATTGCCTTGGAGCTCCTAGCTTCAAGTTTGTTTCTTAATTCTCCCGGTACCATCACAAAACACAAACACCCAAAGATCTTCATATGTTCTAGTGAGGGCTTGTATTGGTTCAATACCTCAAATGGTGATAACCCTTGCAGAATCAGAGTTGGTGTTCTGTTGATGAGATAACAAGCTGTAGTGACCGCATCACTCCAGAACTTCTTAGGTACATTGGTTTGAAACATCATGGACCTGGCCACTTCCATCAGATGCCTATTCTTTCTCTCAGCCACACCATTCTGTTGTGGAGTATAGGGACAGCTTGTCTGATGTAGGATTCCATGCTGAGATAGATGGAGCTTGAATGCTTGTCCCGTGTACTCTCCTCCATTATCTGACCTGAAAATCTTTATCTTGGCATTATAATGGTTAGTCACATATGATTGAAAATTCTTAAATGCATCAAGTACCCTATCTTTGGTTGGAATTAAAGTTAACCAGGTGTATTTGGATTTTTCATCAATGAAAGTTACATAATACTTTTGATTGTCTCTAGATAAGCAAGGAGCAGTCCAAACATCAGAATGAATCAAAACACTTCTCATAAACCGTAGTAGATTTAATAAAGACAGTCTTACAATGCTTGCCTAAAATACAAGCTTCACAATCATTATTCTCAAAGGAAACACCTGGCAACATCAGTTTTAAAGCCTTATTATGAGGGTGTCCTAATCTAGCATGCCACAATGCATTTTTACTTAAACTAGAACCAGAAACAGAAGTAAACGAGCAGCTATAACTAGAAACAGGAGCAAGATCTTCAAGTAAATACAATTCTCCTTTAGTCACTCCCTTTCCAATCATCTTGCTGCTTTTAATATCCTGAAACTTCACATCATTAGGACTGAATATGACATTGCATTGCAAATCAGTAGCACATTTCTTAACAGATAACAAGTTTGAAGTAAATTCAGGCATATAAAAGGCTTTAGTTTCCTTATCAAACAGTTTAAGACTTCCTATTCCTCTAATAGGTATCTTATCTCCATTAGCTATCATCACATGTCCATTCATTGGTACAATGGTTTTAAACAAACTAGTGTCACTTATCATATGATGAGATGCACCAGAATCAACTACTAAAGGCTTAATGGTATGTGAACTAGCAATATGAGCAAGGATACTAGATGGTTTGAATGCATGATCATTTCTAGCAATATGAGCAAGTATACTAGATGGTTTGAATGCATGATCATTCCTAGCAAAACTATCCGTTCTAGATTGGTTTGTTATCTCTATCACACTTTCATGCATCCTATCAATTCTAGTTGGATTCTCATCATTCCCTATAGCCCTAGCACCAAAGGAATACCCAAAAATGTTACCATGCTCCTTGAAGAGCTTAATGAGAGCATCCAGGTCGGATTTCCTTAGATACTCTTGATCATAGTTCCCACGGTTGCTTGGGGCTCCAGTGTAGGCTACAAGAGACCTCCCATCACCTGCTTCACGCCCATTTATCTCCTTCCCTTTGCTAGTACCTGCTCCACTTGCGCTTGCTCCATCTGAGACATTAGACCTTGCCTCTCTGTCCTTCATAAACTTTGCCGGCTTGAGATGGGGATGGAGTATCCAGCATTGGCTCTTCTTGTGGCCATGCTTCTTGCAGTGATCACAGTTCCCATTGAACCTCCTCTCATCATACTTCCCATGCGCAGCCTTGTGTGCTTGTGGAGCTTCCCATCCCTCGTCTTGAGTTGCTTGATTTACGAGAGATAGCTCTCCTTTCTTTCCAAACAACCCAATAGAGCCTTGTTCCTTCTGAATCCTTGCGCACACTTTTTCAAGATCAGGTAGTGTGTCCTCTCTAAGCAAGTGTTGGATAAGACCATTGTAAGTCGGATTCATGGTGAGTAGTAGCCCAAAGACCTTGTCTTGCTCTCTTCTTTTGTTGAGCTCATCTGCATCTGTAGTGCTTGGCCTCAACATCTCCAGCTCGGACCAGAGTGTTCTGAACCTCCCTAGATGCTTGGTGAACTCCATATCCTCTTGTACCAAGTTGTTTATTGCCTGCTTCACCTCAAACACACGGCTCAGGTTTGATGTATTCCCATACACCTTCTTCAACGTATCCCACAGCTCTTTAGCTGATTCACAGTAGCTGTATGCATCTAGAATCGCCGGCTCAAGTGAAGCATGCAGCACTGACATCACCAACATGTCCTCCTGATGCCACTTCTCTTCCGCTTTGCTTGCGGCTTCTCCTTCAGTTTCTCCTTGGGTGATTAGCTTTGGAGCTTCTCCTGGCGTGATGTGCTTTCAAAGCCCTTTGCTTCCCACCGTGGTTCTCACCATCCGAGACCACACCAAGTAGTTGGTTCCCTTGAAGCAAACCGCTACCTTCATGTTCATGTTCATACCACTCTCCATGATGAACGATGACTTCTCTAGACTTCACAAACTGGATCTT
The DNA here is from genome assembly GCF_020379485.1 of Brassica napus. NCBI lineage: Eukaryota > Viridiplantae > Streptophyta > Magnoliopsida > Brassicales > Brassicaceae > Brassica > Brassica napus. The sequence goes on from NW_026014893.1 coordinate 45,699, forward strand.
GAGTTAAAAGACTTGTAAGAACACTCACTGCCTCGGTCTTCAACCTCACAGCTTCAGCAACACACTAAAAACTAGTCTTTGAACTCGGACAATACCCGGAACCTCCCAAGAACGCAAGAACACCAACCAAACTCTTCAAAGCTTCAATCTTGAATCTCCAAAGAGCCTAACACGAACACAGGTTCTCACTAACCTGGCTCTGATACCATATCAGTTTTAGTAATGTTTAGAGTAATCTAAGTGTTTAGGAAAGACTAGAATCGATTTAGAGAAGATTAGAGTATGAAATGAGATTATGAGTCTAATATGGAACCATTGAGATTTAAAGACTAAGAGAAAGACTCAAAACTTGCTTAATCTTATTAATGAGTGAGGTTACATATTATAAGAGAGACACAAGGGTTTACAAGAAGGGAACTGAGCACTATTAAACCGTGTGGAGTCAAGGGGCGCCTTTTGAATGATTGGTCAGGATGGCTCACATGCTTATGGCATCTTGGACTAAAGGTGCTTCAGCTTTCCAGCCTGTTCCAGCCTGGCACCGCGCGTCCCTTATCCTTTCACCGGTCTTATCCTCTTCACTAAACCCTTAAGGTAACATCTGCCTTGTTACGGTTTCACTTGGTCGAGGTTGGGTAACTTCTGGTCGAGACATTTGGTACGGACGGTACGGACGGTACGGCCATGTAAGGCCTTGTACGGCCGTCCGTACCATGCTAGCCCAAAGTCCCCTCATTCTCTTTCTCCTCTTCTCTTCAACTCCTTATCTCTTCATATCCATATACTCAACTCATCTCAACATTATACATGCTTGAGAAGCTTGATCCTGTTTCCAATTATAACTGCTCATTTACTTCTGCTTCTAGTTTGAATAAAAATGCATTGTGGCATGCTAGATTAGGACATCCCCATGAGATGGCTTTAAACTTGATGTTACCAGGTGTTGTTTTTGAAAAGAATAAGTGTGAAGCTTGCATCTTAGGCAAGCATTGTAAGAATGTGTTTCCAAGAACATCTACTGTTTATGAGAATTGTTTTGATTTGATTCATACTGATGTGTGGACTGCACCTAGCTTATCTAGAGATAATCATAAGTACTTTGTCACATTCATTGATGAAAAAAATCTAAATACACCTGGTTAACACTCATTCCATCAAAAGATAGGGTGATAGATGCATTTAAGAACTTTCAAGCTTATGTGACTAACCATTATCATGCTAAGATTAAAATTTTGAGATCAGATAATGGAGGAGAGTACACAAGCTATGCGTTCAAGAGTCATTTAGATCATCATGGAATCCTTCATCAAACAAGCTGCCCCTACACGCCACAACAGAATGGTGTGGCTGAGAGGAAGAACAAACACTTGATGGAAGTGGCTCGGTCCCTAATGTTCCAAGCCAATGTACCCAAAAGATTTTGGAGTGATGTTGTATCCACTGCTTGTTACCTAATCAACCGGATGCCTACAAAGGTGTTGAAGGATCAAGCACCATTTGAAGTTCTGAACAAGCGCAAGCCATCCTTGGAATATATGAGAGTGTTTGGATGTTTATGCTGTTGAGATGAGTCAAGTATATGTGGAGCAAGTGAGGAGTTGAGACTAAGGAGATGAGTTGAAGCTTGGAAAGGTTTGGGTAAGGTCCGTACTGTCCGTACATGACCGTACCATCCGTACACATGGAGATGGATAAAACCTTGACAAGAGTCAAGAAGTTACTTGGGGTAACTTATGGGAAGGGAAGGAACTTACATGGATGGATCAGACCGTTGAGGGATAAGGAAGAGCGCGCCTTGACAGGCTGGAACAGCTGTAAAGGCAAGAGCATCTCGGTCCAAGATGCTAGATGCTCCGCGCATGTGGAGAAGCTAATTGGCTAGTTCAAATGAGCTTATCCTTTCTACATTGACCTCACATGCTTTAGTCTTCTCTTGATTTCGAAAACCCTTGTATGCTCACACTATATATTGTAACTCATGTTATTAATGAAAGACCAGACAGTTCTAAACAAATCAATCTCTCTATACTTTTCATAATGATTCTCCATTAGTCTCTTAATCTCTTAAATCTACTCTAATCTCTTCTCTATTCTTATCTAAACTCAGATTATCTTTTACATTACTCAAAACTGATATGGTATCAGAGCCAGGTTGATTTCAATCTGAGTTCTTGGCGTTTTTCTCTTGAAGATTCAAACTTGAAACTTTGGGAGATCAAGTGAGAGTGGTGTGAGTGTTCTTGGAAGAAGTGTGGATGAGCTTGCATGATAAGAGAAGGAGCTGTTAAGCTCAGCAAGTGAGGGATTCAAGTGGTGTGTGAAGAGCAGCCACTCCTCAACATTTAAACAAGGGAGTAAACCTGATCAATCTCTTTATATACATTCATGATAGGTTTATCTCTTGAGAACTGATACACTTGTGGAATGATGTATCAGGTACCTTACTTGGAGACTCAATGGAGAGGATCAGGTCGTTCCTAGCCTTTCAAGATGGCATGAAGTCAGGTGAAAGGGGGAGACACTAAGCCGGTTCTATAGAAGAGTCTAAGAAGGTGTGGTGAAGTGAAGAGGCCGTGATCCAGAGCCTATGTGCCTAAACCTCAGTGATACTAAGGCACATAGGCTCACTGGCCAATCCCTAGGCCTTGAAGGCTCTACCCTTTTTCCCTCATCAAGGTTTTGTCCCAAAGGGTTTTCCTTGGTGAGGTTTTTAATGAGGGAGTTCTTCAAGGTTCCAAGCTTGGCTTAGGATCACCTAGAGTCAAGCTTGAGGGGGAGTGTTGACTTGAAGAAAGAAATGGAGCCAATGGAGGAGTTGGGTTGATTTTGGGTCTTGAGCAAGAATAGGGCAAGACCTCCGAAGATTGTCTATCAAGGCTTTAGGAGTGTTCAGGAGTGTCCAGAAGTATCCAAATGAGGTGTGCAAAGTTAGGGTCAAGTCCAGGAGGGACTTAGACATACTTAGACACCATTTGGAGTCAGTTGGGTGATGGTGCAGAAATAGGGTCGAGCATCGGTACGGATCGTACGGACCGTACGAACTTAGGGCGACCAAGATCATGTTCAGACTCAACCATTTGAGAAGATTGGGAGTTGGTGCAAAAATAGGGAGAGGTACGGACAGGCGGTCCGTACCATCGACCGTACTTGTTCCGGATCAACCTGAAATGAAGCTGTGCAAACTTAGGGCGCAAGAGAAGACAAACCTGAGTTATCTTGTGACTGTTTGTGGATAAGGGAGAGCTAGGGCGTGGTCAATGACAGGCTCTCTTTGAGCTGTAAAGGAAAAGCAGCCTTGACCATGTATCTAGCCATCTTTGTGAATAAGGTTCATGGGAGCCTTAAGGGAACCAATCAAGAGCCAGCCCTTGCTTTGACCAGTTTGAATCAACCAATCAGCATCCATCACGTCCTCAGCAACCCACCAGACTCCATCCTAGCCATCCATTTCAATTCAGTCATTTCTATCCATTAGTTTAAGGGTTTATGAGTTTGCAATGTGTAAAGCTTATAAATAAGCTATGTATGGACGTTTTTGTGTCTCTCAAGAGAGAGAGGGGGATTTCCCCTCCTCCTTCATAATACAAAGTGTGTTCTTGGATAAGAATCCCTCAAACTACCCCTTTCTTATACTTAAATCTCTTAATCTCTCTAAATCTCTTGTTTCTGTCCAAGTTCATACTGTTCTTCATCAGACCTTTCTCTCTTCAGTTCAAGCTCTCATTTCGCCCTTAGTGGCTTCTTCTCACACACACAGCCTGAGCTCTGAAAACCTAACATGGTATCAGAGCCAGGTTCATCAGAACTTGGTTCCAGCTTCCGCATATACATCACAAGCCTAGTCTCATCTCAAATCCAAGCCATTGAAGATCTGTCCTTTTGGTTCTCTCTCTTCAAGAAGAAGGTGTATGAAGCCAAGGAGGTTTATCATGGTCGTGCCTCCTCTCTCCAGTCCATTAAAGGTGTGTCTCAACTCTGGTCCAAGCTGAAACCATTCAAGAAGAAAGCTTTCCCCTTGTTCCTGAAGTTGGTGACTTGGAGCTGTGAAGAAAGGTGGAGCCTTTTGAGTTGTGGTTTCAAGGAGAATGTTATGAACACAAGGAGAGGGTGTTGGGTGACGATCCAGCTCTCTTACCCATCAGATTCGTGACCTATAATCAAGGAGGCTCAAGGAACCAGCTCAGGTTCCTTGGTTGTAAGCTAATCCTAAACCTTCTTGATATAAGCTTGTGATTGAAACTGGTTGTGTGTTGTGTTGTGTAGTGTTGCAATCCGTGGGTTCTTGATATGAAATGCTATATTGTATTGTCTAGTTCAGTCCCAGGATGCTTTAAGAGTCTTGTTTGATGTTGAGAAATAAAATGCTTACCCGGTTTGGTTATGATTGTGCTAGGATGTTAGAAACTGTCTAAATCCTATTAGCTTTCATTAAACTGAAATCACTTAAGGTTTTGCATTGTCTGATGTTGATTGATGATTAATATTGCTTTGCCTCAGTTATAAGTGATGTGTGTTAGGATAATAGAAAGCATTGGCTGATCTTGTTGCATACATGAGCTAGAAACTGATTAAGGTCACAGCATATTGTCATCTTGTTGCTGCCTTAACATTGAGCACATAGATGGATGTCTATGATTGCGGATTAAGGCAGGGCTGATTGCCTAAGTAGCTTGTCTTGAATCTGATTTGATCTTGCTTGTACTTAGAGAGATTGCTTGCAAAGATGTGAACTTGATAATGCTTGTTTCAATCTGTTGCATAGCTTGTGACATTGGAGATCAAACTTGATGATTAGTCAAGGATTGATCCCAATGCTTGTGTCTTATGTTTGCTGGAGTTTGAGTGATGTTTCAGGTTCACAAGATGTGCTCTCTGTCCATCACCAATCCGAGCAGAAGAGGAAGACTTTACCCATTGGGAATGGTCGCTGTGGTGTGTGTGTGGATACACAAGGCGAGTGGTCATCACCTAAGTCTAGAGGAGACCGGTGACCAGAAGGCATTGGAGATAAAGGGAAGGGTTGATCAGTGGTTGAAGCGCACTCTATGAGATGTTGCGCTCCTGATCTTAAGGCTCATTGAGGCTCACTTCAAGCTTGGACCCATACTCAATCCAAGCTTGAGGAGGGGAGCAAAGTGAGCCACCTGATGATCCTGTTGCTCAATGACCTGTGTTAGTCAAGGCCATTGCAAGCTGATCATGGAGTGATCCAGCCGAAGTGGAGGGAAGAAGAAAGTCACTCAACAAGCTAGTGTGAGATGCTTGGAGAGTGGGCTGAGGTATCTCCTCAGTGCAATGGTGATGTAGTGGAGGATTCAAGCATCAAGTCTGAAAGAGATGGAGGTGCTCTCCACAAGGTTTATCATGGAGCTAACATGCGCTCACTATCAAGCTTGGACCTTTCCTATACTCGGTCTCAAGCTTGAGGGGGAGTGTGGATGAGCTTGCATGATAAGAGAAGGAGCTGTTAAGCTCAGCAAGTGAGGGATTCAAGTGGTGTGTGAAGAGCAGCCACTCCTCAACATTTAAACAAGGGAGTAAACCTGATCAATCTCTTTATATACATTCATGATAGGTTTATCTCTTGAGAACTGATACACTTGTGGAATGATGTATCAGGTACCTTACTTGGAGACTCAATGGAGAGGATCAGGTCGTTCCTAGCCTTTCAAGATGGCATGAAGTCAGGTGAAAGGGGGAGACACTAAGCCGGTTCTATAGAAGAGTCTAAGAAGGTGTGGTGAAGTGAAGAGGCCGTGATCCAGAGCCTATGTGCCTAAACCTCAGTGATACTAAGGCACATAGGCTCACTGGCCAATCCCTAGGCCTTGAAGGCTCTACTCTTTTTCCCTCATCAAGGTTTTGTCCCAAAGGGTTTTCCTTGGTGAGGTTTTTAATGAGGGAGTTCTTCAAGGTTCCAAGCTTGGCTTAGGATCACCTAGAGTCAAGCTTGAGGGGGAGTGTTGACTTGAAGAAAGAAATGGAGCCAATGGAGGAGTTGGGTTGAGTTTGGGTCTTGAGCAAGAATAGGGCAAGACCTCCGGAGATTGTCTATCAAGGCTTTAGGAGTGTTCAGGAGTGTCCAGAAGTATCCAAATGAGGTGTGCAAAGTTAGGGTCCAGTCCAGGAGGGACTTAGACATACTTAGACACCATTTGGAGTCAGTTGGGTGATGGTGCAGAAATAGGGTCGAGCATCGGTACGGATCGTACGGACCGTACGAACTTAGGGCGACCAAGATCATGTTCAGACTCAACCATTTGAGAAGATTGGGAGTTGGTACAAAAATAGGGAGAGGTACGGACAGGCGTCCGTACCATCGACCGTACTTGTTCCGGATCAACCTGAAATGAAGCTGTGCAAACTTAGGGCGCAAGAGAAGACAAACCTGAGTTATCTTGTGACTGTTTTTGGATAAGGGAGAGCTAGGGAGTGGTCAATGACAGGTTGTCTTTGAGCTGTAATGGAAAAGCAGCCTTGACCATGTATCTAGCCATCTTTGTGAATAAGGTTCATGGGAGCCTTAAGGGAACCAATCAGGAGCCAGCCCTTGCTTTGACCAGTTTGAATCAACCAATCAGCATCCATCACGTCCTCAGCAACCCACCAGACTCCATCCTAGCCATCCATTTCAATTCAGTCATTTCTATCCATTAGATTAAGGGTTTATGAGTTTGCAATGTGTAAAGCTTATAAATAAGCTATGTATGGACGTTTTTGTGTCTCTCAAGAGAGAGCGGGGGATTTCCCCTCCTCCTTCATAATACAAAGTGTGTTCTTGGATAAGAATCCCTCAAACTACCCCTTTCTTATACTTAAATCTCTTAATCTCTCTAAATCTCTTGTTTCTGTCCAAGTTCATACTGTTCTTCATCAGACCTTTCTCTCTTCAGTTCAAGCTCTCATTTCGCCCTTAGTGGCTTCTTCTCACACACACAGCCTGAGCTCTGAAAACCTAACAAGAAGCTGCATCCCGGGAGCTACATCTTCATTCCGGAAGTCTTATCTAGCTGTTTGAGGGTTCTTTGAAGAGTAAAGACAAGGCACGGAAGGGTTTGAGCTGGTGTTGTAGTTCTGAGTCTCAAGATCAAGTCTTTTACAAGTTATTGAAGTGAAACTGTTGAAGATGGAGAGTGGTTCCAAGATGAAGGTTGCTGTGACTTTCAAGGGAAGTAACTACCTAGTATGGTCTAGGATGGTGAAGACTGCTGTGGGAAGTAAGGGTTTATGGAAGCACATCACATCTGGTGAGGCTCCAAAGCTCATTACTCAAGGAGGAGACAAGGAGAGTGTCTCGGAAGCTGAAGCTGAGAAGTGGCAACAAGAGGACATGATGGTGATGTCTGCTCTTCATAGCTCGTTGGAGCCAGCCATTCTAGACGCTTACAGCTATTGTGAGACAGCCAAGGAGCTGTGGGAAACATTGAAGAAGGTGTATGGAAACACCTCTAACCTCAGCCGGGTCTTTGAAGTGAAGAAAGCTTTGAATGATCTAACTCAGGAGGACATGGAGTTCACTAAGCATTTGGGGAGGTTCCGGACACTCTGGTCAGAGCTGGAGATGCTGAGGCCGAGCACAACTGATCCAGAGCTGCTAAATGAAAGGAGAGAGCAAGATAAGGTCTTTGGGTTGTTGCTTACATTGAATCCAAGCTACAGTGGGTTGATTCAGCATATGTTGAGGGCTGAGAAGCTTCCGGACCTGGAGGATGCGTGTGCTCAGATACAAAAGGAGCAAGGCTCCATTGGCTTGTTTGGTGGTAAAGGAGACTTGTCTCTAGCCAATGCTGCGCGAACTGATCATGAGGAGATACCACAAGCCAACAGAGCAGCACACGGCAAGTATGAGGATAGGAAGTTCAATGGCAATTGTGATCACTGCAAGAAGCATGGACACAAGAAGAGCCAGTGCTGGATACTACATCCTCATCTGAAGCCGGCGAAGTTCATGAAGGAAAGGGAGGCAAGAGCTCATGCTTCTGAGGGAACAAGTGGAGCCGGATCATCTAGCCGTGGAGCTGAAGGAGAGGGGCGTGAGGGTGATGGCAAGGCACTGGTGACATACTCAGGAGCTCCTAACATCCGTGGTAATGATCAAGACTTCATCAGGAGATCCGAGATGGATGCTCTCATCAAAATGCTCAAGGAGAATGGTAACACTCATGGGTACTCCTTTGGTGCATCCATGATAGCTAAGACTATAGAAACATCTCCTTGTGTTGCTGATATTGCTAGGATGGATAGAGTTAAAAGCAATGAACATGCTAGACATGAGTACACCTTTGCTAGAAATGCTAGGATGAATCATGAACTAAATGCATTTAGATCACCTTTGAACCTGTGTCATAATGCTAGCAGTATAACTAAGCCATTAATTGTTGATTCTGGTGCATCTCATCACATGATTAGTGATACAAATCTGATTAAGGATATAGAACCAACTAGTGGACATGTTATGATTGCAAATGGGGACAAGATCCCCATTAGAGGAATAGGAAATTTGAAGTTGTTTGATAAGAACACTAGAGCTTTCTACATGCCTGAATTTACATCTAACTTGCTATCTGTTAAGAAATGCACAACTGATTTGAATTGCAATGTTATATTCAGTCCTAATGATGTAAAGTTTCAGGATATTGAGAGCAGCCACTTGATTGGAAAAGGAATCACTAAAGGAGAGTTGTATTTGCTTGAAGAACTTGATCCTGTTTCCAATTACAATTGCTCGTTTACTACTGCTTCTAGTTTAAATAAAAATGCTTTGTGGCATGCTAGATTAGGACATCCTCATGGTAGAGCTTTGAACTTGATGTTACCAGGTGTTTTATTTGAGAATAAGGATTGTGAAGCTTGCATTTTAGGCAAGCATTGTAAAACTGTGTTTCCAAACTCTACTAGTGTTTATGATAAGTGCTTTGATCTTATTCATTCTGATGTGTGGACTGCACCTTGCATATCTAGAGACAATCATAAATACTTTGTCACATTCATTGATGAAAAATCCAAATACACCTGGTTAACTTTAATCCCATCAAAAGATAGAGTGATAGATGCATTTAAGAACTTTCAAGCTCATGTGACTAACCATTATAATGCCAAGATTAAAATTTTTAGATCAGATAATGGAGGTGAGTACACAAGCTATGCGTTCAAGAGTCATCTAGAGCATCATGGGATCTTGCATCAAACAAGCTGTCCTTATACCCCACAACAGAATGGGGTAGCTGAGAGGAAGAACCGACACTTGATGGAGGTTGCTAGGTCAATGATGTTCCAAGCAAATGTTCCAAAGAGGTTTTGGAGTGATGCTGTTGCTACTGCTTGTTACTTGATCAACAGGATTCCCACAAAGGTGTTGAAGGATCAAGCACCATTTGAAGTTCTAAACAAGCACAAGCCATCAGTGGATTACTTGAGAGTATTTGGATGTTTATGCTTTGTGTTGGTACCAGGAGAGTTAAGAAACAAGCTAGATGCAAGGAGCACTAAGGCTATGTTTATTGGCTATTCAACAACACAAAAGGGATACAAGTGCTATGATCCAGATACTAGAAGAGTCCTAATCTCTAGAGATGTGAAGTTCATAGAAGCTAGAGGATACTATGAAGAAAGGAATCAAGAGGAGCTAAAGGATCTAACATCAGATAAGGCAGGCGCCTTAAGACTGATTTTGGAGGGTCTAGGTATCAAGATGAACCAGGATCCAAATGTGGGGAGTAGGAACCAACATGAGAGTTCTCCGGCCCCTGTTGAAGCTAATCAGTCACCTCACCTTGATCGTGAGGGGGGCAGGGAATCTGAAACTCAAGAAGATGGTCAGGATGGAGCCGGCTTGAGTGAAGAAGAAGAAGAGAGTGTTTCAGGCTCTCACAATCAAGGTGATCAAAGCCAAGGAGAAGTAGAAGCTCAGGCTGAAGCACCAGAACCGAGTGTCCAAGAGGAGCAGGTTCAGAACCAACCAGTATTGAGAAGAAGCACAAGGCTGAGAAAGGATCCTTCTAGTTGGGTAAACACGCGAGTGTACTACAATGCCCAAGCTGTGGAGCATCCTTCTCAGGCTGTGTGTTCCTTTGCTCAATACCCTGAAGAACATTGTGCTTTTATGGTAAACTTGGATGAGAACTACATACCAAGAAACTATGAAGAGGCAATGATGGATAAAGAATGGAAGGAATCAGTTGGAGCTGAGGCAGGAGCTATGATCAAGAATGATACATGGTATGAGAGTGAGTTACCAAAAGGGAAGAAGGCTGTGACTAGTAGATGGATCTTCACAATCAAGTATAAGGCTGATGGAAAGGTTGAGAGGAAGAAGTCAAGACTGGTTGCAAGAGGCTTTACTCAAACTTATGGAGAAGATTACATTGAGACCTTTGCACCAGTAGCTAAACTACACACAATCCGGATTGTATTAAGCTTAGCTGTGAACCTTGGATGGGGCTTATGGCAAATGGATGTGAAGAATGCATTTCTACAAGGAGAGCTGGAGGATGAAGTGTATATGCATCCACCTCCAGGCTTGGAACACTTAGTGAAGAGAGGGAATGTGTTGAGACTGAAGAAAGCTATCTATGGACTAAAGCAATCACCAAGAGCTTGGTACAACAAGCTAAGTACTACTCTGAATGGCCGAGGCTTCAAGAAGTCTGAACTAGACCACACCCTCTTCACTCTCACTACTCCCTCAGGTATGATTGCACTCCTTGTGTATGTTGATGATATCATTATCACAGGAAGTGATAAGGAAGGTATCATAGCAACCAAGGAGTTCCTTAAATCCATGTTTGAGATTAAAGACTTGGGAGAAATGAAATACTTTCTTGGAATTGAGATATGTAGATCCAAGGAAGGTTTGTTCATGTCCCAAAGGAAGTATACACTTGATCTTTTGAAAGGTGCAGGTGCTTATGGAGGCAAGACAGCAAGGATGCCTATGGAGGATGGCTACAAAGTCCCACGAGAGGGGGAGATTGAAGACAGCAAACCTTATCAGGATCCTAAACTCTATAGAAAACTAGTTGGCAAATTGATTTATCTTACCATAACTAGGCCTGACATTTGTTTTGCTGTGAATCAGGTGAGTCAACACATGCAGGTGCCTAAGGAGCATCATTGGCGCATGGTGGAGAGAATCTTGATGTATCTCAACGGCTCACCTGATCAAGGAGTATGGATGGGTTGCAATGGGAGCACTGAAGTGGTTGGATACTGTGATGCGGATTGGGCTGGTGATAGAGCAGACAGGAGATCAACCACAGGCTATTGCACATTCATTGGAGGCAACTTGGTTACTTGGAAGAGTAAGAAGCAGAAGGTGGTGTCTTGCTCAAGTGCAGAAGCTGAGTATAGAGCTATGCTGAAGCTTACCAACGAGCTGGTGTGGATCAAAGGTATCTTGAAGCATTTGGAGATTGATCAAGCCACGCCAATGACAATGCATTGTGATAACCAAGCAGCCATCCACATTGCCTCCAACTCGGTGTTCCATGAGAGAACCAAGCACATTGAAGTTGATTGTCACAAGGTGAGGCAGATGATCATCCTAGGAGTCATCTTGCCGTGCTACACAAGGAGTGAAGATCAGTTGGCTGATGTGTTCACCAAGGCTGCAAGGCAGAAGACAATGGAGTCTATCCACATCAGGTTGGGCCTCATTGATCTTGGGAAGAGAAGGAGCTGATCCCCTTTGGCTGTGAGGTCTTTACTCTTTTTCCCTCATCAAGGTTTTGTCCCAATGGGTTTTCCTTGGTGAGGTTTTTAATGAGGAAGATCTCATGGCTATCCAAGCTTAGACTTTCACAAAGCTAAGCTTGAGGGGGAGTGTTGAGATGAGTCAAGTATATGTGGAGCAAGTGAGGAGTTGAGACTAAGGAGATGAGTTGAAGCTTGGAAAGGTTTGGGTAAGGTCCGTACTGTCCGTACATGACCGTACCATCCGTACACATGGAGATGGATAAAACCTTGACAAGAGTAAAGAAGTTACTTGGGGTAACTTATGGGAAGGGAAGGAACTTACCTGGATGGATCAGACCGTTGAGGGATAAGGAAGAGCGCGCCTTGACAGGCTGGAACAGCTGGAAAGGCAAGAGCATCTCGGTCCAAGATGCTAGATGCTCCGCGCATGTGGAGAAGCTAATTGGCTAGTTCAAATGAGCTTATCCTTTCTACATTGACCTCACATGCTTTAGTCTTCTCTTGATTTCGAAAACCCTTGTATGCTCACACTATATATTGTAACTCATGTTATTAATGAAAGACTAGACAGTTCTAAACAAATCAATCTCTCTATACTTTTCATAATGATTCTCCATTAGTCTCTTAATCTCTTAAATCTACTCTAATCTCTTCTCTATTCTTATCTAAACTCAGATTATCTTTTACATTACTCAAAACTGATATCAAGCATGTGAAGACTCCCATTGGATGCTTTTGGATGGCTCTCTTTGACTACACATGCTCTGAATCTCTTTCTTATCTCTATGATTTCGAAATGTATTGTCTCTCTCTCATAAATATATTGTAAACCTCATCTTTAATAATTAATGGAGTTTTGAGTCTCTCTCCTTATTCTCTCACTAAAATCTCTTAATCTCTTTAATCTTTTCATCTGATTATCTCTGATTATTTGAATCATGCTCAAATACACAAAAGTGTATACTTACAATGCTTGCCTAAAATACAAGCTTCACAATCATTATTCTCAAAGGAAACACCTGGCAACATCAGTTTTAAAGCCTTATTATTAAACACTTTTGTGTTTTAGAGAATGATTCAAACAACCAGAGATACTTAGATTCAAAGATTAAAGAGATTAAGAGATTTTAGTGAGAGAATCAAGAGAGAGACTCAAAACTCCATTAATTATTAAAGATGAGGTTTACAACATACTTATATGAGAGAGACAATCAATTTCGAAATCAATCAGATAAGGTAGAGGTTCAGGGCATGTGTAGTCAAAGAGAGCCATCCAAAAGCAGCCAATGGGAGTCTTCACATGTTGAGAAGTGTTGAGATGAGGAGATGAAGAGTTGATACATGGATAGAGGAAGGGATTTGGAGCAGGCAGTAACTTTGGAGATTTACCACAGTAACTTTATTGTTACTGTGGTAACTGAGTTAAAAGACTTGGGAAGTTACCTTGCATCCATTTGGAGAGTGAAACACGCCAGGAGGAGTCTGGATAAGCAAGGAGGAGTTTGGATAAGGTCTGGTCAAGGGAAGAGAGCTTTAGACAGGCTGGCACCAGCTGGAAAGCTAAAGCAAGATACCCAAGCATGTGAGGAACCTTATTGGCTAGTTTGAATCAAGCATCTTTGACTACACATGCTTCTTATCCTAACTAGACTGAACCTGGACGAATTTATGTATCCCTAATCTATATATGTTGTAAACTCTCTCATTAATCAATCTAATGGAGTTTTGAGTATTCTCTCTTGTTATTTATTCTCTTAGTCTCTCTTAATCTCCAAATCTCATACAAACTACACTAATCATCTCTTGATATTTATTCATCACTCTACATACACAAAAGTGTATATGGTATCAGAGCCAGGTTGGCAAGGAAGGGAGTGGTGATTTGCGAGAATCTGTTTGTGTGTTCTTGGTGTTCTTGAGCTGTTCTTGAGCTGTTCTTCAGTTTCTGGGTATTTGGGAGGTTGTCTGGTCGATTCAATCAACCTCAACAGGAGATGAAGCACAGATCTAGTAAACCAGTGGGGCGTGAAGAAGAGATGGATGGAGTGTGTTCAAGATGGATAAAGGGAGCTTTGGAAAGCTGTGGGTTATGGAGTAGTCATGGAAAGGGGAAACCTTTCATGGAAATGGCTACTGAAGAAGGCCAGACAAGAGGTCTGAAGCTGGGAAATGAAGTTGTTCAAGGAGACACTACAAAGAGTGAGATTGAAGCAACTTTAGGCAAGTCCAAGCTTGTAAGAGTCGTTGAGGACAAAGGGGTGATCCGCGGCTTGAGACAAGGAAAGGATGAGTGTTATCAGCTTGTGGGAAGGCTGAGAGAAGTATGGTCAGAGTTAGATGTGGTGAAGGCACACACATCAAATCCGAGATGTTGTCAAGAAAGGAGGAAGCAAGATATGATCTTTAGCTTTCTTATGGAAGAGGTATGTGAGCTTGTTAAACACACTTGTGATGTGTGGGAGATGAACAGGAAACCAGAAAGATGGAAGGGAGGTACAAGCTGTAAGAAGGGAAGGTTCAGAAAACTTTCTAAGGAGTGGTTAATGAAGAGAAGGGCATGGAGAAAGGATAGCGAGTCTGAGCACTTAAGTGACAGGATGAGTGTGATCTTGAAGAGAATCAAGGATATACTTCAGCAGATGGTTATAGGAGAGTGTTCATACTCAGCTTACTTGGGAGAATCAGTAGAAGATGGTGTAAGTACAAGGAGGCAGGAGACCAAAGGAGGAGAGGATCCAATCACAAAGAAAGAATGGGATGAGTTTGTTAAGTGTGTGTATGAACTGGCTGCAAGAAAGAAGCAAGGTGCTCTAGCTGCAAGTGAGAAGCAAAGTGATTTCTCCACAACTCCTAAACCTATCATAATTGATTCTGGAGCAACACATCATATGATCAGTGATAGGAGTCTGATAAGTGATGTCAGGGCTGCAACAGGGTGTGTTACTATAGCTAATGGCGCTCAGATCCCAGTAGAAGGAATGGGAAACCTCAAGCTGTTTGAAAAGAGCTCAACCGCCTTATATCTGCCTCAGTTCACTTCAAATCTGATATCAGTTAAGAAAGCTACAATTGATCTGGATTGTCAAGTAGTATTCAGGCCAAATGAAGTTGAGTTTCAAGATTTGAAGACTGGAAGAGTTATTGGCAGAGGGGACAGCAAGCATCACTTATATCATCTCCAAACAGCTAAGACTCTTAATCCCATTAACTCTATGTGCCTGAGTAGTGCTGCTGATAGGTGTGATAGTATGACTTGGCATGCTAGATTAGGACATCCTCATGCTCGTGCAATTGAGTTAATCATGCCTAATATGTCATTTAATCACTTGGAGTGTGAAGCATGCATATTAGGAAAGCATTGTAGGACTGTCTTTCCAGCATCAGAGACTATATATGAGCATTGCTTTGATCTAGTTCACTCAGATGTGTGCACATCTCCGTGTGAGTCTAGGGATAGCCAGAAGTACTTTGTCACTTTTATTGATGAGAAATCAAAGTATACATGGGTCACTTTGATTCCCTCTAAAGATAGAGTCCTAGAAGCCTTTATGAACTTCCAAGCATATGTAACTAATCAATACAATGCTACTGTGAAGGTGCTAAGATCTGATAATGGAGGAGAATACACTAGCAATGCTTTCAAGAGTTATCTAGCAAAGCATGGGATTGTGCAGCAGACAAGCTGTCCTTACACACCACAGCAGAATGGGGTGGCTGAGAGAAAGAATAGGCACTTGATGGAGGTAGCAAGGTCAATGATGTTTCATGCAAATGTTCCAAAGAGGTTTTGGGGGGATGCTGTTCAGACTGCGTGCTATCTCATCAACAGAGTTCCGACCAAGATCCTAAAGAATCTGTCTCCCTTTGAGGTATTGAACAAGACTAAACCACACCTTGATCATTTGAGAGTCTTTGGGTGTTTATGTTATGTGATGGTTCCCGGAGAGAGGAGGAACAAGCTAGAAGCAAAGAGTACTAAAGCTATGTTCATTGGGTACACTCAATCACTCAGAAAGGGTACAAATGTTATGATCCAATAACCAGGAGGGTTTTGGTATCCAGAGAAGTGAAGTTTGTGGAGTCTAGAGGATATTATGAGGAGAAGAAATGGGAAGACCTAGAGGATCTGTCCCGAGCTCCATCAGAGAAGGCAACAACACTGAGAGTGTTGTTGGAAAGGCTAGGGATAGGATTATCCCAAGATCAGGAACCAGGAAGGAGAGAACCTTCTAATCAAGCTGGAGAAGCTGGAGAAACAACCCCTCTTGATCGTGAGAGGGGGAATGGATCTGAATCAGAGGAGCAGGAGCAAAACCAAGAGGATTCAAGACAGCACGATCATGAGGAGACACAGGAAGTAGAGAATGTTGTTCAGTCTACTGGTACAGAGGAGAGTGAGGATCAGTCAGGTGGAAATGAGCAGGGAGAACCTACTGGTTTAGGAGAGGAAACACAAGATAATATTCAGGCCAATGTTCCAAGCCAATGTACCCAAAAGATTTTGGAGTGATGTTGTGCTTGTTACCTAATCAACCTGATGCCTACAAAGGTGTTGAAGGATCAAGCACCATTTGAAGTTCTGAACAAGCGCAAGCCATCCTTGGAATATATGAGAGTGTTTGGATGTTTATGCTGTTGAGATGAGTCAAGTATATGTGGAGCAAGTGAGGAGTTGAGACTAAGGAGATGAGTTGAAGCTTGGAAAGGTTTGGGTAAGGTCCGTACTGTCCGTACATGACCGTACCATCCGTACACATGGAGATGGATAAAACCTTGACAAGAGTAAAGAAGTTACTTGGGGTAACTTATGGGAAGGGAAGGAACTTACCTGGATGGATCAGACTGTTGAGGGATAAGGAAGAGCGCGCCTTGACAGGCTGGAACAGCTGGAAAGGCAAGAGCATCTCGGTCCAAGATGCTAGATGCTCCGCGCATGTGGAGAAGCTAATTGGCTAGTTCAAATGAGCTTATCCTTTCTACATTGACCTCACATGCTTTAGTCTTCTCTTGATTTCGAAAACCCTTGTATGCTCACACTATATATTGTAACTCATGTTATTAATGAAAGACTAGACAGTTCTAAACAAATCAATCTCTCTATACTTTTCATAATGATTCTCCATTAGTCTCTTAATCTCTTAAATCTACTCTAATCTCTTCTCTATTCTTATCTAAACTCAGATTATCTTTTACATTACTCAAAACTGATATATGCTATGTTCTAGTACCAGGAGAGTTGAGGAACAAGCTTGAAGCAAGAAGCAGAAAAGCAATGTTCATTGGTTACTAAACAACTCAAAAGGGATACAAGTGTTATGATCCAGAAGCTAGAAGGGTACTTGTATCTAGAGATGTGAAGTTTATTGAAGAAAGAGGGTACTATGAAGAGAAGAATCAAGAAGAGTTGAGGGACCTCACATCAGATAAGGCTGGAGTCTTAAGGATTATTTTGGAAGGTCTCGGTATCAAGATGAACCAGGATCAGTCCACAAAAAGTGGAAGACAAGAAGAGAGCTCAACTGAACCAAGTAGAGCTACTCAAACACCTCACCTTGATCATGAGGGGGGAAGTGAACCTGAAACTCAAGAAAATGGCCAAGAAGGAGTCGGCTTGAGTGAAGAAGGAGAAGAGTTCAACTCAGGTTCTCATCATCAAGGTGAGCAAGACCAAGGAGATGAAGAACATCAGAGTGAAGCACAAGAACCGCATACACAAGCTGAGCCGGTTCAAGAGCAAGAACAACCAGTATTGAGGAGAAGCACAAGGCTGAGAAAGGATCCTTCCTCTTGGGTAAACAAGCGAGTGTACTACAATGCCCAAGCTGTGGAGCATCCTTCTCAAGTTGTGTGTTCCTTTGCTCAATACCCTAAAGAACATTGTGCCTTCATGGTTAACTTGGATGAGAACTATATTCCAAGAAGCTATGAAGAAGCAATCATGGATAAAGAATGGAAGGAGTCAGTTGGAGCAGAGGCAGGAGCTATGATCAAGAATGATACATGGTATGAGAGTGAGTTACCAAAAGGGAAGAAGGCTGTGACTAGCAGATGGATATTCACAATCAAGTATAAGGCTGATGGAAAGGTTGAGAGGAAGAAGTCAAGGCTAGTTGCAAGAGGTTTCACTCAAACTTATGGAGAAGATTACATAGAAACCTTTGCACCAGTAGCTAAACTACACACAATCCGGATTGTATTAAGCTTGGCTGTGAATCTTGGATGGGGTTTATGGCAAATGTATGTGAAGAATGCATTCTTACAAGGAGAACTTGAGGATAAAGTGTATATTCATCCACCTCCAGGCCTTGAACACTTAGTGAAGAGAGGGAATGTGTTGAGATTGAAGAAAGCTATCTATGGGCTAAAACAATCACCAAGAGCTTGGTACAACAAGCTGAGCACTACTCTCAATGGCCGAGGCTTCAAGAAGTCTGAACTAGATCACACTCTCTTCACACTCACGACTCCCTCAGGTATGATTGCACTCCTTGTGTATGTTGATGATATCATTATCACAGGAAGTGATAAGGAAGGTATCATAGCAACCATGGAGTTCCTTAAATCCATATTTGAGATTAAAGACTTGGGAGAAATGAAATACTTTCTTGGAATTGAGATATGTAGATCCAAGGAAGGTTTATTCATGTCCCAAAGGAAGTATACACTTGATCTTTTGAAAGGTGCATGTGCTTATGGAGGCAAGACAGCAAGGATGCCTATGGAGGATGGCTACAAAGTCCCACTCGCCGTGAAGTTTTACCACACTAACTTTAGTTTTACTGTGGTAACTAAGTTAAAGGCTTAGGAAGTTACCTTGGATCACTTTGGTGAGGAGAAGCACGCCCAAGAGGAGTATGGATAAGGGAGGAGCAGTTTAGATAAGGTCTGGTCAAAGTTGGAAAGGTAAAGCTACTTTACAGCCTGTCAAAGCATGTGAAGCCTCTCAGCAGCCAGCTAGCCTTGACTTCACATGCTTTGAGTCCCATTTCGAAATCCCCTTTGTATCAGCCTTATCTCTTCATTTATAACTTGTATCTGAGACATTAAATCAATTAATGGAGTTTTGAGTATTCTCTCTATTCTCTCTCTACTTATTCTCTTAATCTCTTTAATCTTACACAAAACATTCTGACTGTTCTTAAACACACTCTAATACACAAAAGTGTATATGGTATCAGAGCCAGGTTATTAAAAGGGTGGGAGTGTGTTATTCCTGTTTTTAAAAATCTGGGTTTGTGTTCTTGAGCTATTCTTGGTGTTCTTGAGTGTTCTTGGTGGTTTTTGAGCTATGTTCTTCATCTGATGGGTTTGATTGAGGGCATCTGATGGAATCAAACGACTTTAGCAGAGAGATGAAGACAAGATCAAGTTATTAAGTGAGGAAAGGGAGAGAAAACGAGTGGATCTGGTCAGATTGGGTGAAAACAGTTTTTGGAAGCTTTGGGATTTGGAGTAATCAGATAAAGGAAGAACCTTTAAAGGAGTTGGTTATTTTTGAAGATGAAGTTGTTCAAGAGATCACTAGAAAGAGTGGGATTGAAGCAGCTAGTGAAGAAAGGTCCAAACTTGTGAAGGGCAGTGAGGACAAGAGAGTGATCCGTGACTGGAAACAAGGAAAGGATGAGCTTTATCAGCTTGTGGGAAGGCTGAAAGAAGTGTGGCTGGAGCTTACAGCAAGGCCAGAGGTAATTCAAGAAAGGAGAGAACAAGATGTTATCTTTAACTTTCTTGTGAATGAGATGTGTGAGCTTGTTCAATACATTTGTGATGTGTATGAGAAGAACAAGAAGTCAATTCAGTGGAAGGGTGTTACAAACTGTAAGAAGGGAAGGTTGAGAAAGCTTTCCAAAGTATGGTTCATGAGGAGAAAGGCTTGGAGGAAGGACAGTGAGTCTGGTTATCTGAGTGACAAGATGAGCTTGAAGATGATCAAGGAGGCTGCGCAACTAGTGGTGAGAGGAGAGTGTTCTTACTCAGCCTACATGGGTGAATCAGTAGAAGACAGTGTGGTGTTAAGAGAGCAGAAGAAAGAGGGTGGAGCTGATGATTGCATCACCAGGAAGGAGTGGAGAGTGTTCATGGAACATGTACAAGCTTTAGCAGCAAGCAAGAAACATGGTGTACAATCCGGAGCTCCTAAACCCATTGTGATTGATTCTGGAGCAAGCCATCATATGATCAGTGATAGGAGACTTATAAGTGAGATCAAGGCTGCAACAGGGAGTGTTATGATAGCTAATGGTGCTATGATCCCAATAGAAGGAGTGGGAAAGCTCAAACTGTTTGAGAAGGACACAACTGCCTTCTACATGCCCCGGTTCACTTCAAATTTGTTATCTGTGAAGAAAGCTACCATTGATCTTGATTGTCAAGTAGTATTCAGACCTGATGAAGTGGAGTTTCAAGATTTGAAGACTGGGAGAGTTATTGGCAGAGGGGACAGCAAGAACCAGCTATACCATCTTCAAATGGCTAAGAATTCTAAACCCTTTGATTATGTGTGCTTAAGTAGTGCTGTTGATAGGTGTGATAGTATGACTTGGCATGCTAGATTGGGACATCCTCATGCTCGTGCAATTGAATTGATCATGCCTAATATGTCATTTAATCACTTGGAGTGTGAGGCTTGCATATTAGGAAAGCATTGTAGGACTGTGTTCCCAACTTCTGAGACTACTTATGAGCATTGTTTTGAATTGATCCACTCGGATGTGTGGACATCTCCATGTGTGTCTAGGGACAGCCAAAAATACTTTGTGACATTCATTGATGAGAAGTCAAAGTATACTTGGCTCACATTGCTTCCATCTAAAGATAGGGTGTTAGAAGCTTTTATAAACTTCCAAGCTTATGTTACTAATCAGTACAATGCTACTGTGAAGGTACTTAGATCAGACAATGGAGGTGAATACATCAGCAATGCCTTCAGGAGTCATCTAGCCAAGCATGGGATTGTGCATCAGACTAGCTGCCCTTATACACCACAGCAGAATGGTGTAGCTGAGAGGAAGAACAGGCACTTGATGGAGGTTGCTAGATCAATGATGTTTCATGCAAATGTCCCAAAACGTTTTTGGAGTGATGCTGTGCAGACTGCTTGCTATCTCATCAACCGGGTTCCAACCAAGATATTGAAGAATCTGTCTCCATTTGAAGTGTTGAACAAGAGCAAACCTTTCATTGATCACCTACGTGTCTTTGGGTGTGTGTGCTATGTCATGGTTCCAGGAGAGCAGAGAAACAAGCTGGAGGCAAAGAGTACTAAGGCTATGTTCATTGGTTACTCTATCACTCAAAAGGGGTACAAGTGCTATGATCCTGAAGCAAGGAGGGTGATGGTATCTAGAGAAGTGAAGTTTGTTGAAACAAAAGGGTATTATGAAGAAAAGAAGTGGGAGGATCTGAAGGATTTATCTCAAGCTCCCTCTAATAAGGCAACAATACTGAGAGTGTTGTTGGAGAAGCTAGGGATAGGTTTATCCCAGGATCAGGAACAAGGGAGGAGAGAGCCTTCTAATCAAGCTGGAGAAGCTGGAAGGACAACTCCTCTTGATCATGAGAGGGGGAATGGATCTGAATCAGGTGAGCAAGAGCAAAACCAAGAAGATTCAGGTCATCATAATCAAGAGGATGATGCTCAGTCTAGTGGAGATGGGCAAGGAGAGTCTACTGGTTCAGGGGAGAGTGTGGCTCAGTCTACTGGTTCAGATGAGAGTGTGGCTCAGTCTACTGGTTCAGAGGAGAGTGGAGCTCAGTCTAGTGAAGGTGTGCAGCAAGAAGCACAAGAAGAAGAACAAGTTCAGGTTTTGCGGAGAAGCACAAGGATAAAGAGGGATGCTTCCAACTGGGTAAACACGAGAGTGTACTACAATGCTCAGGCTGTGGAGCATCCTTCTCAAGCCGTGTGTTCCTTTGCAGAATATCCAGAAGAGCACATGGTGTTTATGTGTAACTTGGATGAGAGTGAGATACCAAGATCTTATGAAGAAGCTATGAAGCACAAGGTTTGGAGAGATTCAGTAGGAGATGAAAGGGATGCAATGATCAGGAATGACACTTGGTATGAGAGTGAGTTACCTAGAGGGAAGAAGGCAGTTTCAAGCAGATGGATCTTCACCATCAAATATCTTGCAAATGGGGAGATAGATAGGCACAAGACCAGGCTGGTTGCAAGAGGATTTACACAGACTTATGGAGAAGATTACATTGATACTTTTGCACCAGTGGCCAAGCTTCACACAATTCGAATTGTGTTATCCATTGCAACAAACTTGGAGTGGGATTTGTGGCAGATGGATGTGAAGAATGCTTTCCTGCAAGGTGAGCTAGAAGATGAGGTATATATGCTTCCTCCTCCTGGTCTTGAGCATCTAGTGAAGCCAGGAAATGTTTTGAGATTGAAGAAAGCTATATATGGGTTGAAGCAATCTCCTAGAGCCTGGTACAGGAAGCTGAGTACAACACTCAATGGGAGAGGGTTCAGGAAGTCTGAACTAGATCACACACTCTTCACACTGGTCGGACCATCAGGGATCATTGTGATTCTAGTGTATGTGGATGATTTGATTATCACAGGAAGTGATAAGGCTGGGATTAAAGCCACTAAAGAGTTTCTCAGGTCAGTATTTGATATCAAAGACTTGGGAGAGATGAAGTATTTCTTGGGGATTGAGATATGCAGATCAAAGGAGGGTTTGTTCATGTCTCAAAGAAAGTATGCAATGGATATGCTGAAGGAAACTGATGTGCTTGGAGGAAAGATAGCTAAGACACTTCTTGAGGAGGGGTATAAGGTCTTGCGTGAGGGGGAGGTTGAAGAGAACCAGTTGTTTGAGGATGCTAAGCTGTATAGGAGGATGGTTGGAAAGCTGATCTACTTGACGATTACAAGACCTGATATATGCTTTGCAGTGAATCAAGTGAGCCAGCATATGCAGGCACCAAAGGTTCATCATTGGAAGATGGTTGATAGGATACTGAGGTATTTGAGTGGCACGTCTGGTCAAGGAGTTTGGATGGGTTGTAATGGCAGTACAGAAGTGGTTGGATATTGTGATGCTGATTGGGCAGGAGATAGAGTGGACAGGAGATCAACTACTGGGTATTGTACATTCATTGGAGGGAACTTGGTCACTTGGAAGAGTAAGAAGCAGAAGGTTATCTCCTGTTCAAGTGCTGAAGCTGAGTATAGAGCCATGTTGAAGCTGACAAACGAGTTGGTGTGGATCAAGGGGATCTTAAAGCATTTGGAGATTGAGCAGAGTACTCCTATGACAATGCATTGTGACAATCAAGCAGCTATCCACATTGCTTCTAACTCAGTCTTTCATGAGAGGACGAAGCATATAGAAGTTGATTGCCACAAGGTAAGGCAGATGATTATACTTGGAGTGATATTGCCATGTTATACAAGAAGTGAAGATCAGCTTGCAGATGTGTTTACTAAGGCAGCGAGATTAAAGACAATGGAGTCCATACTATCAAGACTTGAACTCATTGATCTTACTCCTAGGAGCTGAGCCCCTTAACCATGGAGTCTCCACTCTTTTTCCCTCATCAAGGTTTTATCCCATTGGGTTTTCCTTGGTGAGGTTTTTAATGAGGGAGGTCTTCATGGTTTCCAAGCTTGACTTGTTCTACATGGTCAAGCTTGAGGGGGAGTGTTGAGATGAGGTGATGAAGAGTTGATACATGGATAGAGGAAGAGTATTGGGGCAGATGGTAACTTTGGAGTTTTACCACAGTAACTTTAGTTTTACTGTGGTAACTAAGTTAAAGGCTTAGGAAGTTACCTTGGATCACTTTGGTGAGGAGAAGCACGCCCAAGAGGAGTATGGATAAGGGAGGAGCTGTTTGGATAAGGTCTGGTCATAGTTGGAAAGGTAAAGCTACTTTACAGCCTGTCCAAGCATGTGAAGCCTCTCAGCAGCCAGCTAGCCTTGACTTCACATGCTTTGAGTCCCATTTCGAAATCCCCTTTGTATCAGCCTTATCTCTTCATTTATAAGTTGTATCTGAGACATTAAATCAATTAATGGAGTTTTGAGTATTCTCTCTATTCTCTCTCTACTTATTCTCTTAATCTCTTTAATCTTACACAAAACATTCTGATTGTTCTTAAACACACTCTAATACACAAAAGTGTATACCTTCAAGGCCTAGGGATTGGCCAGTGAGCCTATGTGCCTTAGTATCACTGAGGTTTAGGGACATAGGCTCTGGATCACGGCCTCTTCACTTCACCACACCTTCTTAGACTCTTCTATAGAACCGGCTTAGTGTCTCTTCCTTTCACCTGACTTCATGCCATCTTGAAAGGCTAGGAACGACCTGATCCTCTCCATTGAGTCTCCAAGTAAGGTACCTGATACATCATTCCACAAGTGTATCAGTTCTCAAGAGATAAACCTATCATGAATGTATATAAAGAGATTGATCAGGTTTACTCCCTTGTTTAAATGTTGAGGAGTGGCTGCTCTTCACACACCACTTGAATCCCTCACTTGCTGAGCTTAACAGCTCCTTCTCTTATCATGCAAGCTCATCCACAGTCCCCCTCAAGCTTGAGACCGAGTATAGGAAAGGTCCAAGATTGATAGTGAGCGCATGTTAGCTCCATGATAAGCCTTGTGGAGAGCACCTCCATCTCTTTCAGACTTGATGCTTGAATCCTCCACTACATCACCTTTGCACTGAGGAGATACCTCAGCCCACTCTCCAAGCATCTCACACTAGCTTGTTGAGTGACTTTCTTCTTCCCTCCACTTCGGCTGGATCACTCCATGATCAGCTTGCAATGGCCTTGAATAACACAATTCATTGAGCAACAGGATCATCAGGTGGCTCACTTTGCTCCCCTCCTCAAGCTTGGATTGAGTATGGGTCCAAGCTTCAAGTGAGCCTCAATGAGCCTTAAGATCAGGAGCGCAACATCTCATAGAGTGCGCTTCAACCACTGATCAACCCTTCCCTTTATCTCCAATGCCTTCTGGTCACCGGTCTCCTCTAGACTTAGGTGATGACCACTCGCCTTGTGTATCCACACACACACCACAGCGACCATTCCCAATGGGTAAAGTCTTCCTCTTCTGCTCGGATTGGTGATGGACAGAGAGCACATCTTGTGAACCTGAAACATCACTCAAACTCCAGCAAAGATAAGACACAAGCATTGGGATCAATCCTTGACTAATCATCAAGTTTGATCTCCAATGTCACAAGCTATGCAACAGATTGAAACAAGCATTATCAAGTTCACATCTTTGCAAGCAATCTCTCTAAGTACAAGCAAGATCAAATCAGATTCAAGACAAGCTACTTAGGCAATCAACCCTGCCTTAATCCGCAATCATAGACATCCATCTATGTGCTCAATGTTAAGGGAGCAACAATATGACAATATGCTGTGACCTTAATCAATTTCTAGCTCATGTATGCAACAAGATCAGCCAATACTTTCTATTATCCTAACACACATCACTGATAACTGAGGCAAAGCAATATTAATCATCAATCAACATCAGACAATGCAAAACCTTAAGTGATTTCAGTTTAATGAAAGCTAATAGGATTTAGACAGTTTCTAATATCCTAGCACAATCATAACCAAACCGGGTAAGCATTTTATTTCTCAACATCAAACAAGACTCTTAAAGCATCCTGGGACTGAACTAGACAATACAATATAGCATTTCATATCAAGAACCCACGGATTGCAACACTACACAACACAACACACAACCAGTTTCAATTACTAGCTCATATCAAGAAGGTTTAGGATTAGCTTACAACCAAGGAACCTGAGCTGGTTCCTTGAGCCTCCTTGGTTATAGGTCACGAATCTGATGGGTAAGAGAGCTGGATCGACACCCAACACCCTCTCCTTGTGTTCATAACCTTCTCCTTGAAACCACAACTCAAAAGGCTCCACCTTTCTTCACAGCTCCAAGTCACCAACTTCAGGAACAAAGGGAAAGCTTTCTTCTTGAATGGTTTCAGCTTGGACCAGAGTTGAGACACACCTTTAATGGACTGGAGAGAGGAGGCACGACCATGATAAACCTCCTTGGCTTCATACACTTTCTTCTTGAAGAGAGAGAACCAAAAGGACAGATCTTCAATGGCTTGGATTTGAGATGAGACTAGGCTTGTGATGTATATGCGGAAGCTGGAACCAAGTTCTGATGAACCTGGCTCTGATACCATGTTAGGTTTTCAGAGCTCAGGCTGTGTGTGTGAGAAGAAGCCACTAAGGGCGAAATGAGAGCTTGAACTGAAGAGAGAAAGGTCTGATGAAAACAGTATGAACTTGGACAGAAACAAGAGATTTTGAGAGATTAAGAGATTTAAGTATAAGAAAGGGAGAGATTAAGGGATTCTTATCCAAGAACACACTTTGTATTATGAAGGAGGAGGGGAAATCCCCCTCTCTCTCTTGAGAGACACAAAAACGTCCATACATAGCTTATTTATAAGCTTTACACATTGCAAACTCATAAACCCTTAATCTAATGGATAGAAATGACTGAATTGAAATGGATGGCTAGGATGGAGTCTGGTGGGTTGCTGAGGACGTGATGGATGCTGATTGGTTGATTCAAACGGGTCAAAGCAAGGGCTGGCTCCTGATTGGTTCCCTTAAGGCTCCCATGAACCTTATTCACAAAGATGGCTAGATACATGGTCAAGGCTGCTTTTCCTTTACAGCTCAAAGACAGCCTGTCATTGACCACGCCCTAGCTCTCCCTTATCCACAAACAGTCACAAGATAACTCAGGTTTGTCTTCTCTTGCGCCCTAAGTTTGAACAGCTTCATTTCAGGTTGATCCGGAACAAGTACGGTCGATGGTACGGACCGCCTGTCCGTACCTCTCCCTATTTTTGCACCAACTCCCAATCTTCTCAAATGGTTGAGTCTGAACATGATCTTGGTCGCCCTAAGTTCGTACGGTCCGTACCATCCGTACCGATGCTCGACCCTATTTCTGCCCCATCACCCAACTGACTCCAAATGGTGTCTAAGTATGTCTAAGTCCCTCCTGGACTTGACCCTAACTTTGCACACCTCATTTGGATACTTCTTGACACTCCTGAACACTCCTAAAGCCTTGATAGACAATCTCCGAAGGTCTTGCCCTATTCTTGCTCAAGACCCAAACTCAACCCAACTCCTCCATTGGCTCCATTTCTTTCTTCAAGTCAACACCGTGTGCTTCTTCTCAATGCTGGTTCCGGTTGTTCCACTTCCACTTGTGATTCTTCTCCACTTTCTTGTGGTACAGAAGTAGACACTTCAACTGCCTCTTCTTCTCCTAGCTGACTTGCTTCAGCTCCATCTTGCTGTTCACTTACTTCCACATCTTGATCATGTGTACCAGATACTCCACTACTCTCTTGAGTTGTCTCTGGTTCACTCCTTTCCCCCCCATGATCAAAAGTGGGAGTGGCTGAACTTCCACCATTTGGTGGTTGAGATCCTGGGTTACTGCCAGGTCCTTGCTGATCTTGTCTCACCTTGACCCTAATACTTTCTAAGATGATCCGCAAAGTAGTGGCTCTCTCCGAGGTAAGATCCTTCAAGTCTTCTTTGTTTTGCTCCTCATAGTATCCTCTCTCTTCAACAAACTTCACATCCCTTCATACCAGCACCCTTCTTGTGTCTGGATCATAACACTTGTATCCCTTTTGAGTTGTAGAGTAGCCAATAAACATTGCCTTTGTACTCCTAGCTGCAAGCTTGTTTCTCAACTCCCCGGGTATCAAAACATAACATAAACACCCAAAGATCCTTATATGTTCTAATGAGGGTTTATGTTTGTTGAGAACCTCAAATGGTGACTGTCCTTTCAGGATCAGTGTGGGAGTCCTGTTGATTAGATAGCAGGCTGTGGCTACTGCATCACTCCAAAACTTCTTAGGTACATTAGCTTGAAACATCATTGATCTTGCAACTTCCATAAGGTGCCTATTCTTCCTCTCAGCCACACCATTATGTTGTGGAGTGTAGGGACAGCTTGTTTGATGAAGAATTCCATACTGAGATAAGTGTTGCTTGAAAGCTTGTCCAATGTATTCTCCTCCATTATCTGACCTGAAAATCTTAATCTTGGCTTGATAATGGTTAGTTACATAGGATTGAAAGTTTTTAAATGCATCAAGCACCCTATCTTTAGTTGGAATTAAGGTTAACCAGGTGTATTTAGATTTTTCATCAATGAATGAGACATAATACTTATGGTTCTCTCTAGATAAACAAAGAGCAGTCCATACATCAGAGTGAATAAGATCAAAGCAATTCTCATAAACCGTAGATGAGTTTGGAAATACAGTTCTACAATGCTTGCCTAAAATACAAGCTTCACAATCATTGTTTTCAAAAGAAACACCTGGCAACATCAGTTTTAAAGCCTTATTATGAGGGTGTCCTAGTCTAGCATGCCACAATGCATTCTTACTTAAACTAGGAACAGAAGCAGTAGTAAAAGAGCAGCTAATGTCAGAAACAGGAGCAAGATCTTCAAGCAAATATAAGTCTCCTTTTGTTACTCCTTTTCCAATCACTTTGCTGCTTTCAATATCCTGAAACTTCACATCATTAGGACTAAATATGACATTGCATTGCAAGTCAGTTGCACATTTCTTGACAGATAATAGGTTTGAAGTAAAGTCAGGCATATAGAAATCTTTTGAATCCTTACTAAACAGTTTAAGTGTTCCTATTCCTTTAATTGGAACCTTATCACCATTTGCGATCATCACATGACCCTTAGTAGGCACAATGTTCTTAATCAACTTAGTATCACTAATCATGTGATGTGATGCACCTGAATCTACAATAAGTGGTCTAGTTGATTGATTACTAGCAAGGTGAGCGAGTATACTAGATGGCTTATATGCATGATCAGTTTCATTGTATCCATTCACATTTCTTAGAGAACTAGCCATTCTATCAGTTCTAGTGATGCAATCTGAGTCTCCTATAGTCCTAGCAATCATGGAAGCACCATAAGAATAACCATAGATGTTACCGTTATCCTTGAACATCTTGATGAGTGCATCAATATCTGACTTCCTTATGAAGTCCTGATCATTGTTGCGGCTGCTAGGAGCTCCCATGTAACCCACCAAAGACTTGCCATCACTTGTACCACCTTCTTGAGCCTTGCTAGTACCCGCACCACTTGATCCTTCAGACATATGAGCTCGTGCTTCCCGTTCCTTCATGAATTTAGCCGGTTTGAGGTGTGGGTGAAGTATCCAACACTGGCTCTTCTTGTGGCCGTGCTTCTTGCAATGATCACAGCTCCCATTGAACCTCCTGTCCTCATACCTCCCATGTGCAGCTTTGTTAGCTTGTGGTGTCTCTCCTTGTTCAGCTTGTGTCGCTTGATTAGCCAAGGCCAGCTCTCCCTTCTTCCCAAACAAGCCAATCGACCCTTGTTCTTTCTGGATCCGAGAGCACACTTCTTCCAAGTCAGGTAGTGTATCATCCCTCAGCATGTGTTGTATGAGTCCATTGTAAACCGGATTTAGTGTCAAGAGCAGTCCAAAGACCTTGTCCTGCTCGCGTCTCTTGTTTAGCTCATTGGGATCAACCGTGCTTGGCCTCAGCATCTCTAGCTCGGACCAAAGTGACCTGAACCGTCCTAGGTGCTTGGTAAACTCCATGTCTTCCTGAACCAAGTTGTTAATCGTCTGCTTCACCTCAAAGACTCTACTCAAGTTAGATGTGTTTCCATACACTTTCTTCAAGGTGTCCCACAGCTCCTTTGCTGTCTCACAGTAACTGTATGCATTCAGAATCTCCGGCTCTAAGGAGGCATGAAGAACTGACATCACCATCATATCTTCTTGTTGCCATTTCTCAACCGGATCTCTTGATGCTTCATCCTTGTCTTCTTCTTGGGCAATCAGCTTTGGGGCCTCACCTGAGGTAATGTGTCCCCATAAGCCCTTGCTCCCAACTGCGGTCCTCACCATTCGTGACCACACTAGGTAGTTGTTCCCCTTGAACACAACCGCCACCTTCATCTTCATCCCACTATCCATCTTGAAGCAGCTTGACGTGAACAGCTTGCTAAATCTTGGACTGAGACTAGAAACTACACACGGAAATAGACTAGATCTTCTTTAACTGACTAGCTTAAATCACCAAACCCGCAAGCACTCAAGTAACACTCTTGATGTTTCTTGATGTTTACGTTTTAATCAACCCCCTTTATGAACACGCAAGCCACAAAGAGTAACAACCCAACACACGGAACCAGGAATCTCAATAGAAACTATCAGTAAACTCAACCAGACACACCTTCTCGGACTAGGACTCAACCAGAGAAGACTTGAAGTTTTGAATCTTAAACGCCCAGCTCCTAGCTTTAACCTTGTGTTCTAGCAGATCTCACCAAGAACTCAGATTCTTATCAACCTGGCTCTGATACCATGTAAGTTTAGAGTAATGAAGAGTAATCTGAGTGTTTAGAATAGATTTGAGAGAGATTAGAGTGAAACTAAGGGTAGAGAACGAGTTGAGAATAAGAGACTAAGAATAAGCCATGGAGGCAAAGGATAGTCTGAACTGTCTAAGTATTATTAATGACCAGATGTTACAATATATAGAGAGGCAGCTCGTGGTTAAGGATTTCAGAAAGCACACTATTACATAGGATAAGATTCTACTTTAATTCAAACTGTCCAATTAAGCTCTTCCTTGTGTGTAAAGCACATTTACCTTTACACAGCTACTGACAGCCTGTCATAAGCTCTTCCCTTATCCTCTCCACACGGTAACATCAGTAAAGGTTCAGTAAGACTTCTCCTTTACCTTTTAAGTTAACCGTGTGTAGTAACTTCCCTTAAGGAGTGATCTTGGTCGAGTTCCTCTTGCACGGCATGTACGGCCATGGTACGGCCTGTACGGCCATGGTACGGCCTGTACGGCCTAGCCTCTCCCAAACTCATTCCTCCTAAGCCTCACTCTCTTATTAGCAATCTATCTCATCATCTAATGCCTTCTTCTCAACAAAAGAAGTTGTTATATTCCCAAACAGGAAAACTGGGATCACCTGACTTGAAAGTGGGATAGCTTCTATATCCTAACTCCTATTAGATTTGTTCCACTTCCTAATGATTCTCCACCACTTTATGTATAAAAATCAAGCTTCTTACATCGCGATTCTTCCTGGTTTGATTAGAATGACAAAGAAGTTGTCATATTCCCAAACATGAAAACTGGGATCACCTGATTTGAAAGTGGGATAACTTCTTCATCCTAACTCCTATGAGATTTATTCCACTTCCTAATGATTCTCCATCACTTTATGTATCAAAATCATGCTTCTTACATCGCGATTCTTCCTGGTTTGATTAGAATGACAAAGAAGTTGTCATATTCCCAAACAGGAAAACCGGGATCACCTGATTTGAAAGTGGGATAGCTTCTACATCCTAACTCCTATGAGATTTGTTCCACTTCCTAATGATTCTCCACCACTTTATGTATAAAAATCAAGCTTCTTACATCGCGATTCTTCCTGGTTTGATTAGAATGACAAAGAAGTTGTCATATTCCCAAACATGAAAACTGGGATCACCTGATTTGAAAGTGGGATGACTTCTTCATCCTAACTCCTATGAGATTTATTCCACTTCCTAATGATTCTCCACCACTTTATGTGTCAAAATCAAGCTTCTTACATCGCGATTCTTCCTGGTTTGATTAGAATGACAAAGAAGTTGTCATATTCCCAAACAGGAAAACTGGGATCACCTGATTTGAAAGTGTGATAGCTTTTTCATCCTAACTCCTATGAGATTTTTTCCACCTACTAGTGATTCTCCACTACTTTATGTATCAAAATCAAGCTTCTTACATCGCGATTCATCCTGGTTTGAATAGAATGACAAAGAAGTTGTCATATTCCCAAACATGAAAACTGGGATCACCTAATTTGAAAGTGGGTTAGCTTCTACATCCTAACTCCTATGAGATTTATTCCACTTCCTAATGATTCTCCACCACTTTATGTATAAAAATCAAGCTTCTTACATCGCGATTCTTCCTGGTTTGATTAGAATGACAAAGAAGTTGTCATATTCCCAAACATGAAAACTGGGATCACCTGATTTGAAAGTGGGATAACTTCTTCATCCTAACTCCTATGAGATTTATTCCACTTCCTAATGTTTCTCCACCACTTTATGTATCAAAATCAAGCTTCTTACATCGCGATTCATCTTGGTTTGATTAGAATGACAAAGAAGTTGTCATATTCCCAAACAGGAAAACTGGGATCACCTGATTTGAAAGTGGGATAGCTTCTACATCCTAACTCCTATGAGATTTGTTCCACTTCCTAATGATTCTCCACCAATTTATGTATAAAAATCAAGCTTCTTACATCGCGATTCTTCCTGGTTTGATTAGAATGACAAAGAAGTTGTCATATTCCCAAACATGAAAACCGGGATCACCTGATTTGAAAGTGGGATAACTTCTTCATCCTAACTCCTATGAGATTTATTCCACTTCCTAATGATTCTCCACCACTTTATGTATCAAAATCAAGCTTCTTACATCGCGATTCTTCCTGGTTTGATTAGAATGACAAAGAAGTTGTCATATTCCCAAACAGGAAAACTGGGATCACCTGATTTGAAAGTGTGATAGCTTCTTCATCCTAACTCCTATAAGATTTTTCCACTTACTAGTGATTCTCCACTACTTTATGTATCAAAATCAAGTTTGTTACATCGCGATTCTTCCTGGTTTGATTAGAATGACAAAGAAGTTTTCATATTCCCAAACAGGAAAACTGGGATCACCTGAGAGTAACCGGAACCACTGCCTTGTTGCTTTCCATTTCAGAATCACCCGGATGAAAGCTAAGCGGCTGGTGTGTTCTTGAGTGTTCTAGTACTCATATAAGTTTTAGAGAATCTGAGTTTGATATAAGGAAAGAAAGAGATTAGAAAGAGTCTTGAGGTCATTTAGGACGAGTTTAGCTAAGAGTTTAGTGTATGATCATGATTGAGAGCCTTTGAGTCTAAGAGAGTGTTTTGGTGTCAAGAACTGTCTGATTATCATTAATGAAGAGTTTACAAATATATAGGAGAAGATACAAGGGTTTTCCTAAAGGTAAAGTAAGCAAAGCATGTGAAGTCAAGGAAGAGCTAGGCGCCGGTTTCAAACTAAGCCAATGGGATACCCCACATGTGTGGGATGAATGGATAAGGTTGCTTTCCCTTTCCAGCTGCATACAGCCTGTCAAGCCGCGGCCTTATCCTTCTCTCAACGGTCTGATCAAGTGCTGGTAACTCTCCATAGTTACCATCACCCTTTTCACAAGTAACCATCCTGAATAGTGAAGAGTGTTACCCAAGACTTGTACGGCCACTCCTCATGTACGGCCTGTACGGATTGTACGGACTAAGCCTCCTCAATCCCTTTCTTCCTAATGCTTCACTTATTCATACCCTCTCCTCACATACATTACTCAACACTTCATCTCATGATCTCATCTCAAAGTGATCTCATCTCAACACTCCCCCTCAAGCTTAGCTTTGTGAAAGTCTAAGCTTGGATAGCCATGAGATCTTCCTCATTAAAAACCTCACCAAAGAAAACCCATTGGGACAAAACTTTGATAAGGGAAAAAGAGTAAAGACCTCATAGCTAAGGGGCTTAGCTCCTTCTCGTGAGATCAATGAGTCCTAGCCGGCTATGAATGGACTCAATTGTCTTCTGCCTTGCTGCCTTTGTGAACACATCTGCTAGCTGATCTTCACTTCTCGTGTAACATGGTAAGATGACTCCAAGAAGAATCATTTGCCTCACCTTGTGACAATCTACTTCAATGTGCTTGGTTCTCTCATGGAAGACTGAGTTGGTGGCAATGTGTATAGCAGCCTGGTTGTCACAATGCATGGTCATTGGAGTGGATTGAATAATCTCCAAGTGCTTCAGTATCCCTTTGATCCATACAAGCTCATTAGTCAGCTTCAGCATGGCTCGGTATTCAGCTTCAGCACTTGAGCATGAGACCACCTTCTGCTTCTTACTCTTCCAAGTTACTAAGTTCCCTCCAATGAATGTGCAGTAGCCGGTTGTGGACCTTCTATCTGCTCTATCTCCTGCCCAATCCGCATCACAGTAGCCTACAACTTCAGTACTCCCATTACACCCCATCCACACTCCTTGATCCGCTGAGCCATTAAGATACATCAAGAGCCGGTTCACCATTCCCCAATGATGTTCTTTTGGAACTTGCATATGCTGACTCACCTGGTTCACAGCAAAACAAATATCAGGACGTGTGATGGTTAGGTATATGAGCTTACCCACTAGCTTTCTATAAAGCTTTGCATCCTTGAATGGTGGACTGTCTTCAATCTCCCCCTCACGTGGAACCTTGTATCCATCTTCCAAGGGAGTCTTGGCCGTCTTTCCATCAAGCTTACCTGCATCTTTCAACAGATCAAGTGTATACTTTCTTTGGGATAGAAACAAACCTTCCTTGGATCTACATATCTCAATCCCAAGGAAGTATTTCATCTCTCCCAAGTCTTTAATCTCAAAAACAGATTTAAGAAAGTCTTTAGTGGCTTGTATCTCTTCTTTATCACTACCTGTTATAATGATGTCATCTACATACACAAGTAGAACGACAATACCTGAAGGTGTGTTGAGTGTAAAGAGAGTATGATCAAGCTCTGACTTCCTAAAGCCTCTTCCATTCAGAGTTGTGCTCAACTTGTTGTACCATGCCCTTGGTGATTGTTTCAGACCATAGATAGCTTTCTTTAGTCTGAGAACATTCCCTTTCTTCACCAAGTGCTCTAGACCAGGAGGAGGTAACATATACACTTCATCTTCTAGTTCTCCTTGTAGGAATGCATTCTTTACATCCATTTGCCACAAGCCCCACTCAAGATTCACCGCAAGTGATAGGACAATCCTGATGGTATGTAGCTTAGCAACTGGCGCAAATGTGTCTATATAATCCTCTCCATATGTTTGAGTGAATCCTCTTGCAACCAAGCGAGTCTTCTTTCTATCAATCTGTCCATTTGCTAGGTACTTGATTGTGAAGATCCATCTACTAGACACTGCTCTCTTTCCTTTAGGTAACTCACTCTCATACCAAGTGTCATTCTTGATCATTGCATTGGATTCAGCTCCCACTGATTCCCTCCACTCCTTGTCCTTCATGGCTTCCTCATATGACTTTGGTACATGGCTCTCATCTAAGCTTACCATAAAGGCACAATGTTCTTCTGGATAATGAGCAAAGGAACACACAGCTTGAGAGGGATGTTCCACAGCCTGGGCATTGTAGTACACTCTCGTGTTTACCCAGTTGGAACTATCCTTTCTCACTCTGGTGCTTCTTCTCAATGGCTGCACCGCCGGCTCTGATTCAGGTTCAGTTGTAGTTGCATTAGTTTCCTCCTCTTGAT
The DNA here is from genome assembly GCF_020379485.1 of Brassica napus. Taxonomy (NCBI): domain Eukaryota; kingdom Viridiplantae; phylum Streptophyta; class Magnoliopsida; order Brassicales; family Brassicaceae; genus Brassica; species Brassica napus. The sequence goes on from NW_026014893.1 coordinate 80,847, forward strand.
CTTGGCTTGGTACCTCCGTATCTTCCTGCATCATACTTTGATCATGATCACCTGAGCCTTCTTGATCATGGCTTTCAACATGTACTTCAGCTGGTTCAGGTGTGTTTTCCCCCCCATGATCTAAGTTTGATGCCTCGGTAGGTTGTGTGGTTGTTGTACTGCGTCTCTCCTTCGGATCCTGGGTAGTATGTATCCCAAGCCCCTCTAGAATACTTCTAAGGCTGGCCGCTCTATCTGACTCTCTTGTCAATTCTAGCAGCTCATCTTGATTCTTTTCCTCATAGAACCCCTTAGCTTCAATGAAATTTACATCTCTAGAGACTAGAACTCTTCGAGTAGTAGGATCATAGCACTTGTAACCCTTTTGAGTAGTAGAGTAGCCAACAAACATAGCTCTTGTGCTGGTTGCTTCAAGCTTGTTTCTCAACTCTTTTGGCCTAAGGACAAAGCATAGACATCCAAAGATTCGCATATGCTCCAATGATGGCTTGTACTTGTTCAAGGCTTCAAAAGGGGACTGATCATGTAGAATCTTAGTTGGGATCCGGTTGATTAGATAACACGATGTAGCCACAGCATCACTCCAAAACCTTTTAGGGACATTTCCTTGAAACATCATTGACCTTGCCACCTCCATGAGATGCCTATTCTTTCTCTCAGCCACTCCATTTTGCTGAGGAGTATAAGGACAACTCGTTTGGTGTAGTATCCCATGTTGCGCTAGATGTTGCTTGAAGGCTTGACCAGTGTATTCCCCACCATTATCTGATCTCAAAATTTTAATCTTGGCATTGTAATGGTTAGTCACATAGTTTTGAAAATTTTTAAAAGCTTCAAGCACCCTATCTTTGGTTTGAATAAGTGTTATCCAGGTGTATTTCGATTTTTCATCTATGAATGTGACAAAGTATTTAAAACTATCCCTAGACAAGCAAGGAGCAGTCCAAACATCAGAGTGAATTAGATCAAAGCACTTGTCATAAACAGTAGATGAAATGGGAAACACAGTTTTACAATGCTTGCCTAAAATGCAAGCTTCACAATCCTTATTTTCAAATACCACACCTGGTAACATTAAGTTTAAAGCCCTAACATGGGGATGACCTAGTCTAGCATGCCACAATGCATTTTTATTCATCATAGAAGCAGAAGTAAATGAGCATAAGTAATCAGAAACAGGAGCTAGTTCTTCAAGTAAATATAAATCTCCCTTGGTAACTCCTTTTCCAATCAATTGGCTGCTCTCAATATCCTGAAACTTCACATCATTAGGACTGAATATAACATTGCAATTAAGATCTGTAGTACACTTCTTTACAGATAATAGATTTGATGTGAAGTCAGGCATATAAAATGCTTTAGAGTCTTTATCAAACAATTTTAGCTTGCCAATTCCTCTAATTGGGATTTTATCTCCATTTGCAATCATGACATGTCCATTTGTAGGTTCAATGTCTCTAATCAAACTAGTATCACTAATCATATGATGAGATGCTCCTGAATCAACTACCAATGGTTTAAACAGATTGTGTGCAATATGAGACTGTCCTAGTATGCTAGTAGGTTTATAAGCAATGCTTGAATGATCAGGTTCTCTAGCAATACTACATGATTCATATAATGCACCAAAGGAGTAACCAAGAGTACCAAGTGTGTTACCTTAGGTACTGATGAGGGAGTCAAGGTCTGATCTCCTTAGGTACTCGTTCTCACGGTTGTTCTGAAGGCTTGGCTGAGGTGTGTAAGTCACCAGGGCCTTGCTATCTCCAGGCTCACGTGTCCCGCCCTCTCCAGCTTGGCCTGAGCTCCCAGCAACACTTGAACTTCCCGGCTCACTTCCAGCATACGAGACATTGGCTCTCCCATCTTTCTCTCTTGAGAACTTGGCCAGCTTCAGATGAGGATGCAAGATCCAGCACTGGTTCTTCTTGTGACCTTGTCTCTTGCAATGATCACAATTTCCCGTGAACGTCTTTGCATCATACTGGTTAGAGCTCGCACGGTTTGCTTGCGGAACTTCAGCTTGGTTTGCAAGTGTGATCTCTCCTTTCCCTCCAAAGAGACCGATAGAACCTTCCTCCTTCTGAACTTGTGCACACACTTCCTCAAGGTCAGGTAACTTCCCGGACCTCAGAATGTGTTTGATGAGGCTGTTGTAGCTTGGATTCAGCGTGAGCAGCAACCCAAACACCTTGTCCTGCTCGCGTCTCTCAGCCAGCTCATCTAGGTTGGTTGTGCCTGGCCTCAGCATCTCCAGTTCAGACCACAAGGCTCTGAACCTCCCAAGGTGCTTAGTAAACTCCATGTCCTCCTGTGTCAAGCTGTTGATAGCACGTTTCACTTCAAACACACGGCTCAAGTTTGAGATGTTACCATAAACCTTCTTTAGTGTGTCCCAAAGATCCTTTGCTGTCTCACAGTAGCTGTATGCCTCCAGGATAGACACTTCAAGAGACCGTTGGAGTATGGACATCACCAGCTGATCATCTTGCTCCCACTTCTCTTCATCGCACTCGACAATCTCCTTGTCGCCTTCATAAGTAATGAGCTTTGGGGCTTCACTCTGTGTGATGTGTCCCCATAAACCCTTACTCCCCACTGCTGTCTTCACCAAACGAGACCACAAAAGGTAGTTACCCCCCTTGAGAGTAACCGGAACCACTGCCTTGTTGCTTTCCATTTCAGAATCACCCGGATGAAAGCTAAGCGGCTGGTGTGTTCTTGAGTGTTCTAGTACTCAAACCCAGATTATGATGAACCTGGCTCTGATACCATATAAGTTTTAGAGAATCTGAGTTTGATATAAGGAAAGAAAGAGATTAGAAAGAGTCTAGAGGTGATTTAGGACGAGTTTAGCTAAGAGTTTAGTGTATGATCATGATTGAGAGCCTTTGAGTCTAAGAGAGTGTTTTGGTGTCAAGAACTGTCTGATTATCATTAATGAAGAGTTTACAAATATATAGGAGAAGATACAAGGGTTTTCCTAAAGGTAAAGTAAGCAAAGCATGTGAAGTCAAGGAAGAGCTAGGCGCCGGTTTCAAACTAAGCCAATGGTATCACTTTTAGTGATGTTAAGAGTAATCTGAGTGTTTAGAGAAGATTAGAATAAGTTTAGAGAAGATTAAAGTATGAAATGAGATTAAGAGTCTAAAGAGAAACTTTGAGAGAGACTAAAAGAGACTCATAACTTTCTTAATCTTATTAATGATGAGGTTACAATATATATAGAGAGATCAGATACAAGGGTTTCCATTTGATCACTATTCTAAGCATGTGGAGTCAAAGGGAAGAGGCTCCTCATTTCAAACTCAGCCAATGAGAGTGTGAACGTGTGTGAGGCATCTTGGACTGAGATGCTTTGCCTTTCCAGCCTGTCACAGCCTGTCAAGGCTCTCCACCTTATCCACAACCTGATCCTAACCTCAGCGCACACTCCTCTCTTCCTGGTAAGTTTCCCTTTACCCATTTCACTCTCAAGTAACTCCTTTCACTAAGGTAACTTCCTTTTAACCCTTTTTACCACAGTAACTAATATTTACTGTGGTAACTTTCTCCACCCAAGTAACTTCAACACTCCATAACTACTCCTCATCTCAACACTCCCCCTCAAGCTTAGCTTTGTGAAAGTCTAAGCTTGGACAGCCATGAGATCTTCCTCATTAAAAACCTCACTAAGGAAAACCCATTGGGACAAAACCTTAATGAGGGAAAAAGAGTAAAGATCTCACAGCTAAGGGGATCAGCTACTTCTCTTCCCAAGATCTATGAGTCCCAATCTGATGTGAATAGACTCCATAGTCTTTTGTCTCGCAGCCTTGGTGAATACATCAGCCAACTGATCTTCACTTCTAGTATAGCAAGGCAAGATCACTCCTAGCACAATCATTTGTCTCAATTTGTGGCAATCAACCTCAATGTGCTTGGTTCTCTCATGGAACACCGAGTTGGATGCAATGTGAATGGCAGCCTGATTGTCACAATGCATTGTCGTTGGAGTGGCTTGATCAATCTCCAAGTGCTTCAAGATGCCTTTGATCCACACCAAGTCGTTTGTAAGCTTCAGCATGGCTCTATACTCAGCTTCAGCACTTGAACATGATACCACCTTCTGCTTCTTGCTCTTCCAAGTCACCAAGTTGCCTCCAATGAATGTGCAATAGCCGGTAGTTGATCTCCTATCAGCTCTATCTCCTGCCCAATCAGCATCACAATACCCCACCACTTCTGTGCTTCCATTGCATCCCATCCAAACCCCTTGATCCGGCGAGCCATTTAGATACATCAGCAGCCTCTCCACCATACGCCAATGATGTTCCTTGGGAAGCTGCATGTGTTGACTCACCTGATTCACAGCAAAACATATATCAGACCCTGTCATGGTTAGATAAATCAATTTGCCAACAAGTGTTCTGTAGAGTTTAGGATCATGAAATGGCTTGCTGTCTTCAATCTCCCCCTCTCTTGGTACTTTGTAGCCATCCTCCATTGGCATCCTTGTTGTCTTGCCTCCATAAGCACCTGCACCTTTCAAAAGATCAAGTGTATACTTTCTTTGGGACATGAACAAACCTTCCTTGGATCTACAAATCTCAATTCCAAGAAAGTATTTCATCTCTCCCAAGTCTTTGATTTCAAACATAGACTTTAGAAACTCCTTGGTTGCTTTGATACCTTCCTTATCACTCCTATGATAATGATATCATCCACATACACAAGGAGAGCAACCATACCTGAGGGTGTCGTGAGTGTAAAGAGAGTGTGATCCAATTCTGACTTCTTGAAGCCTCGGCCATTCAGAGTTGTGCTCAACTTGTTATACCAAGCTCTTGGTGATTGCTTCAACCCATAAATGGCGTTCTTTAGCCTCAGTACATTCCCTTTCTTCACTAGATGTTCCAGACCTGGTGGAGGATACATATAGACTTCATCCTCAAGTTCTACTTGTAGAAATGCATTCTTTACATCCATTTGCCACAATCCCCATCCAAGGTTCACAGCCAAGCTTAAAACAATCCTAATGGTGTGTAGCTTGGCTACTGGTGCAAATGTCTCAATGTAATCCTCTCCATATGTCTGAGTAAACCCTCTTGCTACTAGTCTAGTCTTCTTCCTCTCAATCGACCCATCAGCCTTGTACTTGATTGTAAAGATCCATCTACTAGACACAGCTTTCTTCCCTTTTGGTAGTTCACTCTCATACCATGTATCATTCTTTATCATAGCTCCTGCCTCAGCTCCTACTGATTCCTTGCACTCCTTATCCTTCATTGCCTCTTCATAGCTTCTTGGAATGTGATTCTCATCCAAGTTTACCATGAATGCGCAATGTGCTTCTGGATATTGAACAAAAGAACACACGGCCTGAGTAGGATGCTCCACAGCTTGGGCATTGTAGTACACTCTTGTGTTTACCCAACTGGAAGGATCCTTTCTCAGCCTTGTACTTCTTCTCAACATTGGCCCTTCTTGTGCCATCTCTTGTTCTTCTTCTTGTGGCAACACACTTGTTTCAGATCTTTCTTCTCCTAGCTGACTTGCTTCAGCTCCTTCTTCCCTTAGCTGACTATCTTCAGCTTCTTCTTGTTGATCATTTGATTCCACAGCTTGATCATGAGACCCAGAACTCTCTTCTCTACTTGTCTCTTCACTATTTGGATTTCTTGTTTCATTCCCCCCTTCATGCTCAAGGTTGGAAGTCTGATGATCCGGTGCTGGAGTCGTGCTTCTCCCCCCCTGATGTCCTTGATTCATGTTGATTCCAAGCCCTTCTAGGATCATCCTCAAGGTTCAGCTCTATCAGATGTAAGATCCTTCAAATCTTCTTGAATCTGCTCCTCATAATATCCTTTTTCTTCAACAAACTTCACTGCTCTAGATACTAACACTCTCCTTGTGTTAGGATCATAGCACTTGTATCCTTTCTGACTTGATGAGTATCCAATGAACTTTGCCTTTGAACTCTTAGCTTCTAGCTTGTTTCTTATCTCTCCAGGCACCATCACAAAACACAAGCATCCAAAGATCTTCATATGCTCGAGTGAAGGCTTGTACTGATTTAGTACCTCAAATGGTGATTGTCCTTGAAGGATCAGAGTTGGTGTCCTGTTGATGAGATAACAAGCCGTACCAACTGCATCACTCCAAAACTTCTTAGGCACATTGGATTGAAACATCATGGACCTGGCTACTTCCATCAAGTGCCTGTTCTTCCTTTCAGCTACACCATTCTGTTGTGGTGTATAGGGACAGCTTGTCTGATGAAGTATTCCATGCTGAGATAGGTGTAGCTTGAATGCTTGTCCTATGTACTCTCCTCCATTATCTGACCTAAAATCTTTATCTTGGCATTGTAATGGTTAGTTACATAGGATTGAAAGTTTTTAAATGCATCAAGTACCCTATCTTTGGTTGGAATTAAGGTTAACCAGGTGTATTTGGATTTTTCATCAATGAAAGTTACATAATACTTATGGTTTTCTCTAGATAAGCAAGGTGCAGTCCAAACATCAGAATGAATAAGATCGAAACACTTTTCATAAACAGTAGTAGACTTGGTAAAGACAGTTCTACAATGCTTGCCTAAAATGCAAGCTTCACACTCATTATTCTCAAAGGAAACACCTGGCAACATCAGTTTTAAAGCCTTATTATGAGGGTGTCCTAATCTAGCATGCCACAATGCATTTTTACTTAAACTAGAACCAGAAACAGAAGTAAACGAGCAGCTATAACTAGAAACAGGAGCAAGATCTTCAAGCAAATATAGTTCTCCTTTAGTTACTCCCTTTCCAATCATCTTGCTGCTTTTAATATCCTGAAACTTCACATCATTAGGACTGAATATAACATTGCATTGGAGATCAGTAGCACACTTCTTAACAGATAGTAAATTTGAAGTGAATTCAGGCATGTAAAAGGCTTTCGTTTCCTTATTAAACAGTTTAAGACTTCCTATGCCTCTAATTGGTATTCTATCTCCATTAGCTATCATCACATTTCCCTTCATTGGTACAATGTTCTTAATCAAGCTAGTATCACTTATCATGTGATGGGATACACCAGAGTCAACTATTAATGGCTTAATGCTATGATTACTGGCCATGTGCGCAAGGATACTAGATGGTTTGAATGCAAGATCATTTCTAGCAAGGTTTGCAATCCTAGATTGATTTACCATGTCTATCAAGCTCGCATGCATCCTATCAGTTCTAGTTAGATCCTCATGGTTCTCTATAGCCCTAGCACCAAAAGAGTACCCAAAGGTGTTACCATTCTCCTTGAATATCTTGATGAGGGCATCAAGATCAGACCTCCTTAGATACTCCTGATCATTGTTCCCACGGTTGCTTGGTGCTCCAGTGTAGGCTACAAGAGACTTCCCATCACCTCCTTCACGCCCATATATCTCCTTTCCTTTGCTTGTACCAGCTCCACTCGTTCCATCTGATGCATTAGCCCTTGCCTCACGGTCCTTCATGAACTTTGCCGGTTTGAGGTGTGGGTGAAGGATCCAGCATTGACTCTTCTTGTGGCCATACTTCTTGCAGTGATCACAGTTCCCATTGAACCTCCTCTCCTCAAACTTCCCATGCGCAGCAGCCTTGTTTGCTTGTGGAGCTTCACTCCCCTCCTCTTGAGTTGCTCGGCTTGCAAGGGAAAGGTCTCCTTTCTTGGCAAACAACCCAATGGAGCCTTGCTCCTTCTGAATCCGCGCACACACATCCTCAAGGTCAGGTAGAGTGTCTTCTCTAAGTAGGTGTTGGATGAGACCATTATACGCCGGGTTTAGGGTGAGGAGTAGGCCAAAGACCTTGTCTTGCTCTCTTCTCTTGTTGAGCTCATCCGCATCTGTAGTGCTTGGCCTTAACATCTCCATCTCAGACCATAGTGATCTGAATCTCCCAAGGTGCTTAGTGAACTCCATATCCTCTTGTACCTGGTTGTTGATTGCTTGCTTCACCTCAAACACCCTGCTCAAGTTTGATGTATTCCCATACACCTTCTTCAGTGTGTCCCACAGCTCCTTAGCAGACTCACAGTAGCTATAGGCATCTAAGATTGCTGGCTCAAGAGATGCGTGAAGCACTGACATCACCAGCATGTCCTCTTGATACCACTTCTCAGCCGCGTTGCTTGCAGCCTCACCATCATCCTCTCCTTGAGTGATGAGTTTTGGAGCTTCTCCGGGTGTGATATGCTTCCACAACCCTTTGCTTCCCACCGTGGTTCTCACCATCCTTGACCACACCAAGTAGTTGTTTCCCTTGAAACACACAGCTACCTTCATGTTCATGTTCATCCCTCTCTCCATGTTGAATGATGAACTCTCTAAGCTTCAGAAACTTTATCTTGAGTTGGATGACTTGTAGAAACCTTCACAGCCTCGATCTTCAACCCACACAGCTTCAGATGACACACCACAACCAGTCTTGAACTTGAAAAGTACCCAGAAACTCTCAAACACACAAGAACACACAAGAGTTTCTTCAAAGCTTCAACCTTGAAACTTCAAAGAATCTCACACGACCTCAGGCTCTCACTAACCTGGCTCTGATACCATATCACTTTTAGTGATGTTAAGAGTAATCTGAGTGTTTAGAGAAGATTAGAATAAGTTTAGAGAAGATTAAAGTATGAAATGAGATTAAGAGTCTAAAGAGAAACTTTGAGAGAGACTAAAAGAGACTGATACCTTTCTTAATCTTATTAATGATGAGGTTACAATATACATAGAGAGATCAGATACAAGGGTTTCCATTTGATCACTATTCTAAGCATGTGGAGTCAAAGGGAAGAGGCTCCTCATTTCAAACTCAGCCAATGAGAGTGTGATCGTGTGTGAGGCATCTTGGACTGAGATGCTTTGCCTTTCCAGCCTGTCACAGCCTGTCAAGGCTCTCCACCTTATCCACAACCTGATCCTAACCTCAGCGCACACTCCTCTCTTCCTGGTAAGTTTCCCTTTACCCATTTCACTCTCAAGTAACTCCTTTCACTAAGGTAACTTCCTTTTAACCCTTTTTACCACAGTAACTAATATTTACTGTGGTAACTTTCTCCACCCAAGTAACTTCAACACTCCATAACTACTCCTCATCTCAACAAATGGGAGACTCCACATGTGTGGGATGAATGGATAAGGTTGCTTTCCCTTTCCAGCTGCATACAGCCTGTCAAGCCGCGGCCTTATCCTTCTCTCAACGGTCTGATCAAGTGCTGGTAACTCTCCATAGTTACCATCACCCTTTTCACAAGTAACCATCCTGAATAGTGAAGAGTGTTACCCAAGACTTGTACGGCCACTCCTCATGTACGGCCTGTACGGATTGTACGGACTAAGCCTCCTCAATCCCTTTCTTCCTAATGCTTCACCACTTCATACCCTCTCCTCACATACATTACTCAACACTTCATCTCATGATCTCATCTCAAAGTGATCTCATCTCAACAGAAGCATATCCCATCTGGTGAGGCTCCAATGGCGATTACTCAAGAGGGTGACAAGGAGAGCCCCGCGGAGAGTGTTGTAGAGAAGTGGCAACAAGAAGACATGATGGTGATGTCAGTCCTTCATGCTTCTTTGGAGCCGGCTATCTTAGATGCTTATAGCTACTGTGAGACAGCCAAGGAGCTGTGGGATACTCTGAAGAAAGTGTATGGAAACACTTCCAACCTGAACCGAGTGTTTGAAGTCAAGAAGGCAATCAATGGGTTAACTCAAGATGACATGGAGTTCACTAAGCACTTGGGGAGGTTCAGGTCTCTTTGGTCTGAGTTGGAGATGCTGAGGCCAAGCACGGTTGATCCAGAACTTCTAAATGAGAGGCGTGAGCAGGATAAGGTCTTTGGGTTGCTGCTCACACTGAATGCGAGTTACAATGGTCTCATCCAGCACATGCTAAGGTCCGAGAAGCTACCTGATCTTGAGGATGTGTGTGCTCAGATACAGAAGGAGCAGGGCTCAATGGGTTTGTTTGGAGGCAAGGGAGACTTATCTCTAGCAAATGCTGCGCAATCTGACCGAGAAGAGACTCCACAAGCCAACAAAGCTGGTTACAACAAGTATGAGGATAGGAAGTTCAATGGGAATTGTGATCATTGCAAGAAGCATGGACACAAGAAGAGTCAGTGCTGGATACTCCATCCCCACTTGAAGCCGGCTAAGTTCATGAAGGAGAGAGAGGCAAGAGCTCACATGACTGAAGTATCACTTTTAGTAATGTTTAGAGTAATCTGAGTGTTTAGAGAAGAATAGAATCGATTTAGAGAAGATTAGAGTATGAAATGAGATTATGAGTCTAATATTGAACCATTGAGATTAAAGACTAAGAGAAAGACTCAAAACTTGCTTAATCTTATTAATGAGTGAGGTTACATATTTATAAGAGAGACACAAAGGTTTACAAGAAGGGAAATGGGCACTATTGAACCGTGTGGAGTCAAGGGGCGCCTTTTGAATGATTGGTTAGGATGGCTCACATGCTTTGGCTCTTTACAGCCTGTTCCAGCCTGGCACGCTCTTGCCTTATCCTCTCAACGGTCTGATCCAACTCCCTAAGCTACCCAAGTCACTCCTCCTTAGTTACCGTCTCACTTGGATAGGGTATGGTAAGTTTTGGTTGAGGTTTGGATGGTATGGCTTGTACGGCCTTGTACGGCCTTGTACGGCCTTGTACGGCCAGCCGTACCATACTCTCCCAAACTTCCCTAAGTACTTCATCTCCTCTTCTCTTCAACTCCTTATCTCTTCATATCCATATACTCAGCTCATCTCAACACTCCCCCTCAAGCTTAGCTTTGTGAAAGCCTAAGCTTGGACAGCCATGAGATCTTCCTCATTAAAAACCTCACTAAGGAAAACCCATTGGGACAAAACCTTAATGAGGGAAAAAGAGTAAAGTGTTGAGATGAGGAAGCCATTATGTGAAAGAAAAGAGGAGTTGGGCAAGTAATGTGAAAGGGAAGAACGGTACGGCCTAAGTACGGACGGTACGGATCCTAATGCTTCACTACTTCTTACCTTCTCCTCACATACATTACTCAACACTTCATCTCATGATCTCATCTCAACAGGATAGCTTCTACATCCTAACTCCTATGAGATTTATTCCACTTCCTAATGATTCTCCACTACTTTATGTATCAAAATCAAGCTTCTTACATCGCGATTCATCCTGGTTCGATTAGGATGACAAAGAAGTTGTCATATTCCCAAACAGGAAAACTGGGATCACCTGATTTGAAAGTGGGATAGCTTCTTCATCCTAACTCCTATGAGATTTATTCCACTTCCTAATGATTCTCCACTACTTTATGTATCAAAATCAAGCTTTTTACATCACGAATCTTCCTGGTTTGATTAGAATGACAAAGAAGTTATCATATTCCTAAACAGGAAAACTAGGATCACCTGATTTGAAAGTGGGATAGCTTCTTCATCCTAACTCCTATGAGATTTAATAAACTTCTTGGTGATTCTCCACTACTTTATGTATCAAAATCAAGCTTCTTACATCGCGATTAGTCCTTGTTTGATTAGAATGACAAAGAAGTTGTCATATTCCCAAACAGGAAAACTGGGATCACCTGATTTGAAAGTGGGATAGCTTCTTCATCCTAACTCCTATGAGATTTATTCCACTTCCTAAGGATTCTCCACCACTTTATGTATCAAAATCAAGCTTCTTACATCGCGATTCTTCCTTGTTTGATTAGAATGACAAAGAAGTTGTCATATTCCCAAACAGGAAAACTGGGATCACCTGATTTGAAAGTGGGATAGCTTCATCATCCTAACTCCTATGAGATTTATTCAACTTCCTGGTGATTCTCCAGTACTTTATGTATCAAAATCAAGCTTCTTATCTCGCAATTCATCTTGGTTTGATTACAATGACAAAGAAGTTGTCATATTCCCAGACAGGAAAACTGGGATCACCTGATTTGAAAGTGGGATAGCTTCTACATCCTAACTCCTATGAGATTTATTCCACTTCCTAATGATTCTCCACCACTTTATGTATCAAAATCAAGCTTCTTACATCGCGATTCTTCCTGGTTTGATTAGAATGACAAAGAAGTTGTCATATTCCCAAGCAGGAAAACTGGGATCACTTGATTTGAAAGTGTGATAGCTTCTTCATCCTAACTCCTATGAGATTTATTCAACTTCCTGGTGATTCTCCAGTAGTTTATGTATCAAAATCAGGCTTCTTACATCGCGATTCTTCCTGGTTTGATTAGAATGACAAAGAAGTTGTCATATTCCCAAACAGGAAAACTGGGATCACCTGATTTGAAAGTGTGATAGCTTCTTCATCCTAACTCCTATGAGATTTATTCAAAGATCCGAAAAGCGTGTGGCTTCTCCTAATGGCTCAGTTTGAATTAAAGTAAACCTTATCCTTGACTTCACATGCTTATGCTTTCTGAAAACCCTTATGTCTCTACCTATATATTGTAAACTCTGTCTTGATTAATAAAATATACGAGTTTATGAGTCTCTCTCTCTAGTTCATCATGATAATCTCATACACTTTCTCTTAAACACCCTGAATCTCTCTTAAACTTCTCAATACCTTTCTTATTCTCTAAAATCATATGTATCAGAGCCAGGTTGGCTGTGGTATTGAGATCTTGTGTTCTTCAGCTTCAGATACACGTTCTTTCTTGTGAGATTCTAAACAAAGTTCAAGCAAATCAAGATGGGAGGAAGCAAGGTTATTACGGTTCCGATTTCACTCAAGGGTGGGGGAAACTACCTGTTGTGGTCTAGGCTTGTGAAGACAGCCACTGGGAGGCTAGGGTTATGGGGTCACATCACAGATGAAGCTCCAGCACCAGTGGCCAGTGAGGAAGAAGGTGGAAGAGAGCTCGCGGTTGCTGATGGAAAGAAGTGGATTCAAGATGACTTGATGGTGCTATCTGTGCTGCAAGGATCACTTGAAGAACCTCTCTTGGAAGCCTACAGCTACTGCGAGACTCCAAAACACCTGTGGGAGGTACTCCAAAAGACTTTTGGGAACGTTACCAATCTGAACCGTGTGTATGAGATCAAGAAAGCTATCAACACACTGGTACAAGATGGAGAGGAGTTCACCAAGCATTTGGGCAAGTATAGATCCTTGTGGTCTGAGCTTGAATCGTTGAGGCCAAGCACTAATGATCTAGAGCTACTCATGGAAAGGAGGGAGCAGGATCAGGTGTTTGGGTTGTTATTGACGTTGGATCCTCCATTCAACGATGTGATCAAGCACATGTTGAGGATGCCAAATCTCCCATCTATGGAGGAAGTGTGTGCGCATCTTCAGAAGGAGGAAGGGTCACTGGGTCTCTTCGGAAGCAAAGGAGACTTAGCTCTAGCCAACAAGGCTGAGGAAGGAGCGCAAGCTAACCGTGCAGCATACAAGACTGATGAGAGGAAGTATGGTGATGAGAGGAGGTTTGGAGGCAACTGTGATTACTGCAAGAAGTCGGGACACAAGAGGAGCCAGTGCTGGATCCTTCATCCCCATCTCAAGCCGGCCAAGTTTAACAAAGACCGAGAAGCCAGAGCTAACCTGTCTACTGAAGCAAGTGAAGCCAGTCCATCAGGAGCAGGCTCAAGTGCACAAGTGGGTGAAAGCGCAGGAAAGGCAATGGCAACTCACTACACGGCCGCAAGGAGTTTGGAGCATGAAGTGATCCGCAAATCTGACATTGATGCCCTCATCAAAGCTCTTAAGGAGTCTGGTACATTCGGAAATACTCTTGGTTACTCTTACACTGCTCATATGATGCCTAGGAATGAGAATAGGTTGATAGATATCATTGAGGAATTAAAACTGAGAAATGAATCACCTAGAACTCATCTTGCTAGAGGCATAAAACCATTGATTGTTGACTCTGGTGCATCTCATCACATGATTAGTGATGATAGCTTGATTAAAAACATAGAACCTGCTCATGGTCATGTAATGATTGCAAATGGAGATAGAATTCCTATTAAAGGTGTAGGAGACTTAAAGCTATTTGATAAGAACTCTAAAGCATTTTACATGCCTGATTTCACTTCTAATCTCTTATCTGTTAAAAGAAGTACCAATGATCTACAATGTAATGTTATCTTTAGTCCTAACAATGTGACATTTCAGGATATTGAGAGCAATGAGTTGATTGGACAAGGAGTAACCAAGGGGGATCTTTATGTACTTGAAGATATTAACCCCATTTCTAGTTGTTTGCTGAGTTCTGTTTTAAGTAAAGGTGCATTATGGCATTCTAGGCTAGGACATCCACATGTTAGAGCCTTAAGCTTAATGTTACCAGGTGTAATGTTTAAAAATAATGATTGTGAAGCTTGTATTTTGGGAAAACATTGTAAGACTGTGTTTAAAAGATCTACTACTTATACACTTTTGTGTATAAGAGTGTGTTTAAGAACAATCAGATTGTTTTGTGTAAGATTAAAGAGATTAAGAGAATAAGTAGAGAGAGAATAGAGAGAATACTCAAAACTCCATTAATTAATTTAATGCCTCAGATACAAGTTATATATGAAGAGATAAGGATAATACAAAGAGGATTTCGAAATCCATAAGCATGTGAAGTCAAGGGATAGGTTGTAAAGGTGCTTCACATGCTTGGACAGGCTGTAAAGGTGCTTTACCTTTCCAGCTATGACCAGACCTTATCCAAACTACTCCTTCCTTATCCAGACTTCCTCTTGGGCGTGATCCACTCTCCAAAGGGATGCAAAGTAACTTCCTAAGCTTTTAACTTAGTTACCACAGTCAAACCGAAGTTACTTTGGTAAAACTCCAAAGTTACTATCTGCCCCAATACTCTTCCTCTATCAATGTATCACCTCTTCTCAACACTCCCCTTTAAGCTTGACCATGTAGAACAAGTCAAGCTTGGAAACCATGAAGACCTCCCTCATTAAAAACCTCACCAAGGAAAACCCATTGGGATAAAACCTTGATGAGGGAAAAAGAGTGGAGACTCCATGGTTAAGGGGCTCAGCTCCTTGGAGTAAGATCAATGAGTCCAAGCCTTGATAGTATGGACTCCATTGTCTTTAATCTCGCTGCCTTAGTAAACACATCTGCAAGCTGGTCTTCACTTCTTGTATAACATGGCAGTATCACTCCTAAGATAATCATCTGCCTCACCTTATGACAATCCACCTCTATGTGCTTTGTTCTCTCATGAAACACTGAGTTGGAGGCAATGTGGATAGCTGCTTGATTGTCACAATGCATAGTCATAGGAGTAGTCTGCTCAATCTCTAGATGCTTCAAGATCCCCTTGATCCACACCAACTCGTTTGTCAGCTTCAACATGGCTCTATACTCAGCTTCAGCACTTGAACAGGAGATAACCTTCTGCTTCTTACTCTTCCAAGTAACCAAGTTCCCTCCAATGAATGTACAATACCCAGTAGTTGATCTCCTGTCAACTCTATCTCCTGCCCAATCAGCATCACAATACCCAACCACTTCTGTACTGCCATTACAGCCCATCCAAACTCCTTGTCCAGCTGTCCCACTTAGATACCTCAGTATCCTATCAACCATCTTCCAATGATGGACCTTTGGTGCCTGCATATGTTGACTCACTTGATTCACCGCAAAGCATATATCTGGCCTAGTAATGGTCAAGTAGATCAGCTTGCCAACCATCTTCCTGTATAGCTTAGGATCCTCAAACAGCTGCTTCTCTTCCACCTCCCCCTCAAGTAGAACCTTATATCCCTCCTCTAGGGGTGTCTTGGCTATCTTACCTCCAAGCACATCAGTCTCCTTCAACATATCCATAGTATACTTCCTTTGAGACATAAACAAACCCTCCTTTGATCTGCATATCTCAATGCCCAAAAAATACTTCATCTCTCCCAAATCCTTGATGTCAAACACAGATTTGAAAAACTCCTTAGTAGCTTGAATCCTTGCCTTATCACTCCCTGTGATAATAAAATCATCCACATACACTAGAATCACAATGATCCCTGAAGGTCCTGTCAAGGTGAAGAGAGTGTGATCTAATTCAGACTTCCTAAAGCCTCTCCCATTGAGTGTTGTACTCAGCTTCCGGTACCAAGCTCTGGTTGATTGTTTCAGCCCATATATTGCCTTCTTCAACCTCAAAACATTCCCTGGCTTTACTAGATGCTCAAGACCAGGAGGCGGATGCATGTATACTTCATCTTCAAGTTCACCTTGCAGGAAAGCATTCTTCACATCCATTTGCCACAAATCCCACTCCAAGTTTGTTGCAATGGACAACACAATCCGAACTGTGTGCAACTTAGCTACTGGTGCAAAGGTATCAATGTAATCCTCTCCATAGGTCTGTGTAAATCCTCTTGCAACCAATCTGGTCTTCTTTCTATCAATCTGTCCATTTGCTAGATACTTGATTGTGAAGATCCATCTACTAGATACAGCTTTCTTTCCCTTAGGCAGCTCACTCTCATACCATGTATCATTTTTTATCATAGCACCTGCTTCAGCTCCCACTGATTCTTTCCATTCCTTGTCTAACATAGCTTCTTCATAAGTCCTTGGTACATAACTCTCATCCAGACTAATCATAAAGGCATAATGCTCATCTGGAAACTCAGCAAAGGACACACGGCTTGAGAAGGATGCTCCACAGCCTGGGCATTGTAGTACACTCTCGTGTTTACCCAGTTGGAAGGATCCCTCTTTATCCTTGTGCTCCTCCTCAAAGCTTGAACCTGATCTTCAGTTTGCACACTAGCCGGCTCCACTTGCTCTTCTTCTGAACTGGCCGGTCCAACTTGTTCTTCTCCACTAGACTGAACCTCATCCACTTCTCCACTAGACTGAACCTCATCCACTTCTCCACTAGACTGAACATTGTTCTCAACTTCTTGTTATGTATCTTGATCATGAAGACCTGAATCCTCTTGGTTTTGCTCTTGCTCACCAGATTCAGTTCCATTCCCCCTCTCATGATCAAGAGGAGTTGTTCTTCCAGCTCCACCAGTCTGATTGGAAGGCTCTCTCCTTCCGGGTTCCTGATCCTGGGATAACCCTATCCCAAGCTTCTCCAACAACACTCTCAGTATTGTTGCCTTATCAGATGGAGCTTGAGACAAATCCTTCAGATTTTCCCACTCCTTTTCTTCATAATAACCTTTTGTTTCAACAAACTTCACTTCTCTAGATACCATCACTCTCCTTGCTTCAGGATCATAGCACTTGTACCCCTTCTGAGTGATAGAGTAACCAATGAACATAGCCTTAGTACTCTTTGCCTCCAGCTTGTTTCTTTGCTCTCCTGGAACCATGACATAGCACACACACCCAAAGACACGTAGGTGATCAATGACAGGTTTGCTCTTATTCAACACTTCAAATGGAGACAGATTCTTCAATATCTTGGTTGGAACCCGGTTGATGAGATAGCAAGCAGTCTGCACAGCATCACTCCAAAAGCGTTTTGGGACATTTGCATGAAACATCATTGATCTAACAACCTCCATCAAGTGCCTGTTCTTCCTCTCAGCTACCCCATTCTGCTGTGGTGTGTAAGGGCAGCTAGTCTGATGCACAATCCCATGCTTGGCTAGATGACTCTTGAAGGCATTGCTGATGAATTCACCTCCATTATCTGATCTCAGTACCTTCACAGTAGCATTGTATTGATTAGATACATATGCTTGGAAGTTCATAAATGCTTCTAGCACCCTATCTTTAGATGGAAGCAATGTAAGCCAAGTATACTTAGACTTCTCGTCAATGAATGTCACAAAGTACTTCTGGCTATCTCTAGACAAACAAGGAGCAGTCCACATCTGAATGAACTAGATCAAAGCAATGCTCATAAGTAGTTTCTGATGTTGGAAAAACAGTCCTACAATGCTTCCCTAATATGCATGCTTCACACTCCAAGTGACTAAATGACATATTAAGAATTATCAATTCAATAGCACGAGCATGAGGATGTCCCAATTTAGCATGCCAAGTAATACTATCAATCTTCTCATAAGTACTACTCAAACACATAGAATCAAAGGGTTTAGAGATCTTAGCCAATTGGAGCTGATATAGATTATTCTTGCTGTCTCCTCTCCCAATGACTCTTCCAGTCTTCAAATCTTGGAACTCAACATCATCTGGCCTGAATACTACTTGACAGCCAAGATCAATTGTGGCTTTCCTCACAGATAGCAAATTTGAAGCAAACTGTGGCATGTAGAAGGCATCTGAGTCTTTATCAAATAGCTTGAGCTTTCCAACTCCTTCTATTGGAATCCTATCACCATTAGCTATCATCACACCCCCAGTGGCTTTCTTTACATCACTCATTAAGCTTCTATCACTAATCATGTGATGACTTGCTCCAGAATCAACAATGATGGGTTTGTTGGATGTGGATGCTTTGGCAGGAGCACCTTGTCTCCGGGTCGTAGCCAAAGCATACACATACTTGACAAACTCATCCCATTCCTCCTTTGTGACACGCTCATCTGCTCCTTTGGTCTCTAGCTTCCTCATAACCCCACTGCTCTCTACAGATTCTCCCATGTAAGCTGAGTAGAAACACTCTCCTACTTGCATACTCTCCTTGATACCCTTCCTCCATAATCTGCTCATCATGACCCACATCTTAGAAAGTTTTCTCAACTTTCCCTTCTTGCAGCTTGTACCTCTCTTCCATCTACCTGGCTTCTTGTTTATCTCCCACACATCACAAATGTGTTCAACCAGCTCACATATCTCTCCCATAAGAAAGCTAAAGATCACATCTTGCTTCCTCCTTCCTGTATGAGTTTTCACCATACCCAACTCTGATTCTACTTCTCTCAGCCTCCCCACAAGCTGATACAACTCGTCCTTCCTTTGTCTTAGACTATAGATCACGCCCTTGGCTTCATGACCCTCCAACCTTGCTGTCTGACCTTCTTCAGCAGCTACCTCCTTTAAAGGTTCTACCTTTACTTGAATCTCCTTCAAACTTGCTGTCTGATCTTTCTCAGCAGCTCTCACCTTTAAAGGCTCTTCCTTTACATGATTACTCCAAATCCCACAGCTTTCCAAAGCTGTCTCTACCCAATCTGACCAGATCCACTTGTTTTCTCTCCCTTTCTTCACTTGATAACTTGATCTTGTCTTCATCTCTCTGCTCACGTTTGACTCCATCAGATGTCCTCAATAAAACCCAGCAAATGAAGAACAGAGCTCAAAACCACCAAGAACACTCAAGAACATCAAGAACAGCTCAAGAACACAAAACCAGATTTTTTTTAAGAACATGAATAACACACTTCCACCCTTTTAGTAACCTGGCTCTGATACCATATACACTTTTGTGTATAAGAGTGTGTTTAAGAACAATCAGATTGTTTTGTGTAAGATTAAAGAGATTAAGAGAATAAGTAGAGAGAGAATAGAGAGAATACTCAAAACTCCATTAATTAATTTAATGTCTCAGATACAAGTTATATATGAAGAGATAAGGATAATACAAAGAGGATTTCGAAATCCATAAGCATGTGAAGTCAAGGGATAGGCTGTATGTGAGATTTGAACAGAGTACTGGTTGTGTGTGTTTGTGTGTGTATAAACTCCAATGGAGAAAGATGAGAGCTTGAAAGTGATTTGAGAAGAGACTAGAAAGAGTGTTTGTGTCTAAGTGTTTATGAGATTGGTAACAAGTCTAGAGATTCAAGAGTTTAGTGTCTAGGGTTTTAAGTTTCAAGAACAAGTTTATGAAGAGAAGGGGAAACCCCCCTTTCAGCTTAAGAGCTTCAAAATCGCCCATTACACTAGCTTTTATAAGCTTTACACATTGCATACATTAGAAACCTAAATCTAATGGATAGAAACACTTGAAAGAATGAATGGCTAGGATGGAGCTTGGGATTGATCTGAGTGAAGGTATCTCATTGGTTCAGCTCTCTTTAGTATCTGATTGGTTAATTCAAACCGGTCAAGGCAAGGGCTGGCTTCTCATTGGCTCCTTATAGGCTCCCATGAATATTCCCATGTATCTGACCAGATACATGATCAAGGGTGCTTCTTCTCTACAGCTCACGCCAGCTAACACCTTGCTGTCTTATCCACAAGTGGTCCCAACACTTTAAATAAAGCATTGGCGCCCTTTAGGATCAGAATACACTCTTGGCCTCTTCCCATAATCAGCCACACGAGTTTCTTCTTCCTTGGGGCTCAAGACAGACTTGTTGCAACTTCAGGATGTGTACGGATTGTTTGCACTGACCGTACAACATCCTTAAATTGCACAAGTCCTAAAATGTCTCAAATGGCCGAGTTATGCAATATGGGTCGACCCTGATCCGTACTGATCTGTCCTGGTCGCCCTATCTTTGCACACTCAACCATTTGCTCCCAATCACACTTCTAAGTCCCTCCTGGACTTGGCCCTATCTTTGCACAACCATCTGATCACTTCTGGACACCTTCAAAACCCTCCTCTAAAGTCTTGACAGACAATCTCTGAAGGTCTTGCCCTATTCTTGCTCAAGACCCATCTCAACCCAACTCCACCTTTGGCTCCATTTCTTTCTTCAAGTTAACACTCCCCCTCAAGCTTGACTTTAGCAGATCCTAAGTCAAGCTTGGAACCTTGAAGAACTTCCTCATTAAAAACCTCACCAAGGAAAACCCTTTGGGACAAAACCTTGATGAGGGAAAAAGAGTAAAGTCTCCAAGGCCTAGGGATTGGCCAGTGAGTCTTTGTGTCTTAGTATCAGTGTGATAGACACAAAGACTTGGGATCATGGCCTCTTCACATCACCCCACGCCTTGTACTCTTCTCTCAGCCTGCTCTTGGTCTCTCCCCCTTTCACCTAACCTTCTTGTTAGGTTGAAGTGCTCGGACATACCAGATCAGCCTCTTCATAGAGATACAAGAACTAGCTGAGCCTTGGATGCTTCTTCTTCATGAGTCACCACCTTGTTGCTGGAACTACATAAGGATGCTTCAGCCTCACTCCAACCACCTCAACACTTGAGGCCGCCTTGGACATTGCTTCTTCATCCTCCACCATACTTCCTAACCGGTTTGCTTCTCTTCTTGAATAACAACCAAGTACTCTCGGATCATGTAAGCTTCAACACTCGCCCTCAAGCTTGAGACTCTCACATGAACAAGCTTGGACGGACTGCTTCATGATCCGCACACCCAAGCCACTGCAACCTCTCTTCTGAATTCGCCACCTTGATGGAATGCTTGTGGAAGCTTCAGCTACTTCTTCAACCACCTCAACACTTGAAGCCACATTGATAGAGTAGCCTTCTTCTTCACACAGCCAAGAGTGCTCTGTCTTAGTTTGAACACTCTCTTGAATAGACACGCCACTGCCTAGACCCGGTTGGCTTCTTCTTCATTTGCTTGCAATGACTCTTGGATAGACTAGGAAGCTCACTTAACTCCCCTCCTCAAGCTTGGCCGAATCTAGGCCTAAGCTTGGAGTGAGCTTCAGTGAGCTTTAACACCATGGACAAAGTCTTCCTCTTTCAATTTGGATGAATGGTGAGCTAAGAACACATCTTGTGAACCTGAAACAACACTCAAACTCCAGCAAAGATAAGACACAATAGTATTGGGATCAATCCTTGATTAATCATCAAGTTTGATTCCCAATATCACAAGCATTGCAACAGATTAAACAAGACAGTTTCAAGTTCTAATCTTTGCAAGCAAACTCTCTAAGCACAAGCATGATCATAACAGATTCAATACAAGCTACTCAAGCATTTTTCTTTTTCTTTTAAAGCTCCTTTACTCAGCAATTTAGACATGAATCTAATGGTTCAGTATAAGGCAGCCACAAGTCAATATGCATTAATCTTAATCAGTTTCTAATTCATGAATGCAAGCTGGATATGACAGATTCTATTATCCTAACAAGTCATTTCATTTTAGAACTAGGATTAAGCATTTTAAACATTCTCAATCATCAAACCAAGCTCTTTAAGCATCCTGGGACAGATTCTAAAACATTTTAAATTAGCAATCTTTAAACAATCCTCAGGTTTTCAATCACATCACAACATCACAACCAGTCAATAACACAAGCTCATAATCAAGAAGGTTTTAAGAATTGCTTACACAAGGAACTAGGTTGGTTCCTTAAACCTCCAAAGGGACTGGCCATGGCTTATGTTGGATCTGAGAGTCTGGATCTTCACCCACCTCCTTCTCCTTCAGTTCATGGCCACCTTCTTGTTTCTCCAACTCAAAGACCCCTCCTTTCTTCAAGTCTTCTAGGCGCCATCATCTTGACAGCTTTCATGATGAACCAGATGAGGAAAGCTCTTTGGAGGAGACGCCTTGGATGAGGTTCGCGAGGCCTCTCCATACACCTCTGTTTCCAATGAGTCTCTCCATCAGTACAGACAGGAGAGAGGATGAGAGACACGCCATTGCTTCAGTCTTCTTCTTCATGGAGAAACTGAACTCGGATGGGAAAGTCTTCAAGGGTTGGTTTTGAGCTGTGAGATGAGCTGTGGATTTGCGGAAGCTACAGCTCAGGTTCTGATGAACCTGGCTCTGATACCATGTGAGATTTGAACAGAGTACTGGTTGTGTGTGTTTGTGTGTGTATAAACTCCAATGGAGAAAGATGAGAGCTTGAAAGTGATTTGAGAAGAGACTAGAAAGAATGTTTGTGTCTAAGTGTTTATGAGATTGGTAACAAGTGTAGAGATTCAAGAGTTTAGTGTCTAGGGTTTTAAGTTTCAATAACAAGTTTATGAAGAGAAGGGGAAACCCCCCTTTCAGCTTAAGAGCTTCAAAATCGCCCATTACACTAGCTTTTATAAGCTTTACACATTGCATACATTAGAAACCTAAATCTAATGGATAGAAACACTTGAAAGAATGAATGGCTAGGATGGAGCTTGGGCTTGATCTGAGTGAAGGTATCTCATTGGTTCAGCTCTCTTTAGTATCTGATTGGTTAATTCAATCTGGTCAAGGCAAGGGCTGGCTTCTCATTGGCTCCTTATAGGCTCCCATGAATATTCCCATGTATCTGACCAGATACATGATCAAGGGTGCTTCTTCTTTACAGCTCACGCCAGCTAACACCTTGCTGTCTTATCCACAAGTGGTCCCAACACTTTAAATAAAGCATTGGCGCCCTTTAGGATCAGAATACACTCTTGGCCTCTTCCCATAATCAGCCACACGAGTTTCTTCTTCCTTGGGGCTCAAGACAGACTTGTTGCAACTTCAGGATGTGTACGGATTGTTTGCACTGACCGTATAACATCCTTAAATTGCACAAGTCCTAAAATGTCTCAAATGGCCGAGTTATGCAATATGGGTCGACCCTGATCCGTACTGATCTGTCCTGGTCGCCCTATCTTTGCACACTCAACCATTTGCTCCCAATCACACTTCTAAGTCCCTCCTGGACTTGGCCCTATCTTTGCACAACCATCTGATCACTTCTGGACACCTTCAAAACCCTCCTGAAGTCTTGACAGACAATCTCTGAAGGTCTTGCCCTATTCTTGCTCAAGACCCATCTCAACCCAACTCCACCTTTGGCTCCATTTCTTTCTTCAAGTTAACACTGTAAAGGTGCTTCACATGCTTGGACAGGCTGTAAAGGTGCTTTACCTTTCCAGCTATGACCAGACCTTATCCAAACTACTCCTTCCTTATCCAGACTTCCTCTTGGGCGTGATCCACTCTCCAAAGGGATGCAAAGTAACTTCCTAAGCTTTTAACTTAGTTACCACAGTCAAACCGAAGTTACTGTGGTAAAACTCCAAAGTTACTATCTGCCCCAATACTCTTCCTCTATCAATGTATCACCTCTTCTCAACACTACTATCTATGATAAGTGTTTTGATCTTGTTCACTCTGATGTATGGACTGCTCCCTGCTTATCTAGAGATAATTACAAGTACTTTGTCACATTTATAGATGAAAAATCTAAATACACCTGGATAACACGCATTTAAACAAAGGATAGGGTTCTTGATGCATTTAAAAACTTCCAAGCTTATATATCTAACCAGTATAATGCCAAGATTAAGATTTTCAGGTCTGATAATGGTGGAGAATATACTGGCAATGCATTCAAGAGTCATCTAGCTCAACATGGGATTCTACATCCGACAAGTTGTCCATACACTCCTCAACAGAATGGTGTAGCTGAGGGAAAGAATAGACACCTAATGGAGGTGGCAAGGTCTATGATGTTTCACACAAGCGTGCCTAAAAGATTCTGGAGTGATGCTGTGATCTCGGCTTGTTATCTGATCAATAGGATACCAACCAAGATCTTGGAGGATCAGGCACCTTATGAAGTTCTAAACAGAAACAAACCTGTGCTGGATCACTTAAGAGTCTTTGGATGTGTGTGCTTTGTACTTGTACCCGGGGAGCTAAGGAATAAGCTAGAAGCAAAGAGCACAAGAGCCATGTTCATTGGCTACTCAACATCACAAAAGGGATACAAATGCTATGATTCAGAAGCAAGGAGAGTTCTTGTATCTAGAGATGTTAAGTTCTTGGAGGATAAGAGCTTTTATGGAGATAGAAAGTGGGAAGATCTTGAAGATTTGTCTCAACCATCTGATCGAGCTACAAGTCTTAGGCGTGTACTGGAAGGACTTGGAATCAACATGTCCCAGGATCAGCAACCAACAAAGGAGAATGAAGCTGAAGAACCATCACACCATGATCATGAGGGGGGAAATGAGGCTGAGCCTGAAGATCATGAAGATCAAGAATCAGATGGTCATGGTCAAGGTGTGATATAAAGCGAGGAAGAATCCATTCAAGAAGTGGAACCAGATGAAGTAGAAGGAGAAGCAGTTCAGCCTAAAGTGGTGGAGGTGGAACCAGTTCCATTAAGGAGAAGCACACGGTTGAAGAAGGATGCTTCCAACTGGGTAAACACGAGAGTGTACTACAATGCTCAGGCTGTGAAGCATCCCTCTCAGGCTGTGTGTTCTTTTGCTAGTTACCCAAAGGAACATTGCGCTTTCATTACAAGCTTAGATGAGAGTAGTGTACAAAGATCATATGAAGAAGCAATGCTACATGAAGATTGGAAAGAATCTGTGGGTGATGAAGCTAATGCTATGATAAAGAATGACACTTGGTTTGAAAGTGAGTTGCCAAAAGGGAAGAAGGCAGTAACAAGCAAGTGGATATTCACTATCAAGTATCTACCTGATGGAACCATTGAGAGGAAGAAGACAAGATTGGTGGCTAGAGGATACACTCAAACATATGGGGAAGACTACATTGATACCTTTGCTCCTGTTGCCAAGCTACATACTATAAGGATTGTATTGTCCCTTGCTGTGAACCTTGAGTGGGAGCTTTGGCAGATGGATGTGAAGAATGCCTTTCTTCAAGGAGAACTAGAGGATGAAGTGTATATGCATCCACCACCAGGCCTAGAGCATCTTGTGAAACCTGGAAATGTATTGAGACTCAAGAAGGCTATCTATGGATTAAAGCAATCTCCTAGAGCATGGTACAACAAATTGAGTACTACCTTAAACGGACGTGGGTTCAAGAAGTCTGAACTGGATCACACTCTCTTCACTCTCAATACACTCACAGGTATCATTTGCCTACTTGTATATGTTGATGACATTATAATAACAGGTAGTGATAAGGCTGGTATAAAAGCCACAAAGGAGTTTTTGAAATCTGTGTTTGAAATCAAAGACTTAGGAGAAATGAAATACTTCCTTGGAGTTGAGTTGTGTAGATCTTATAAGTTTTAGAGTATAAAGAGTAATCTGAGAGTTTAGGAGAGATTAGAGAAGTATTAGAGATGATTTAGAGTAGAATCTGAGATCAAGAGACTAAGAGAAAAGCCATGGAGGCTAAGAATAATCTGAACTGTCTAATCTTTATTATGGATGAGGTTACAACATTTATAGGAGAGTCATTAGGGCTTTTGCGCAAAGGGAAATGACACTAGTCTAAGCATGTGAAGTCAAGGCTGAATGGAGTGTCTCCTTTTGAAATGAACGGACAGGAGGGCACACATGCTTCTGGCTTTACAGCCTGTCCAAGAGCTGGATGGATAAGGCGCGTCCCAACCTTATCCATAAACGGTCTGATCCGTTCCAAACCTTCCGTGTCTAATGAAGGCACTGCTCGTCCATCTTCCTTCTCTTTCACGTTCCCTCAGATGTACGGTCATGCCCTATCCGTACACACCATGCCCTAACTTTGCACAACCTTTAAACTGACTTTAAAGGTCATTCAAGCTCTCATGGTCGAGGTGATCCGTACCGTCCGTACTTAGGCCGTACCGTTCTTCCCTTTCACATTACTTGCCCAACTCCTCTTTTCTTTCACATAATGGCTTCCTCATCTCAACACTCCCCCTCAAGCTTGGCTTTGCGAAAGTCTAAGCTTGGACAGCCATGAGATCTTCCTCATTAAAAACCTCACCAAGGAAAACCCATTGGGACAAAACCTTGATGAGGGAAAAAGAGTAAAGACCTCATGACTTGGGGGATTAGCTCATTCTCTTCCCAAGATCTATGAGTCCCAATCTGATATGAATGGACTCCATAGTCTTCTGTCTTGCTGCCTTAGTGAACACATCAGCCAACTGATCTTCACTCCTAGTGTAGCATGGCAAGATGACTCCTAGGACAATCATCTGCCTCACCTTGTGACAATCAACCTCAATGTGCTTGGTTCTTTCATGGAACACCGAGTTGGAGGCTATGTGGATCGCGGCTTGGTTATCACAATGCATGGTCATTGGCGTGGCTTGATCAATCCCCAAATGCTTCAAGATGCCCTTGATCCATACTAGCTCGTTTGTAAGCTTCAGCATGGCTCTATACTCAGCTTCTGCACTTGAGCAAGACACCACCTTTTGCTTCTTGCTCTTCCAAGTCACCAAGTTGCCTCCAATGAATGTGCAATAGCCGGTTGTTGATCTCCTGTCAGCTCTATCACCAGCCCAATCAGCATCACAGTATCCAACAACTTCTGTGCTTCCATTGCAGCCCATCCATACTCCTTGATCAGGTGAGCCATTGAGATACATCAAGATCCTCTCCACCATCCGCTAATGATGCTCCTTAGGCACTTGCATGTGTTGACTCACCTGATTCACAGCAAAACAAATGTCAGGCCTAGTTATGGTAAGATAAATCAATTTGCCAACTAGTTTTCTATAGAGTTTAGGATCCTGATAAGGTTTGCTGTCTTCAATCTCCCCCTCTCGTGGGACTTTGTAGCCATCCTCCATAGGCATCCTTGCTGTCTTGCCTCCATAAGCACCTGCACCTTTCAAAAGATCAAGTGTATACTTTCTTTGGGACATGAACAAACCCTCCTTGGATCTACATATCTCAATTCCAAGAAAGTATTTCATTTCTCCCAAGTCTTTAATCTCAAACTTGGATTTAAGGAACTCCTTGGTTGCTATGATACCTTCCTTATCACTCCCTGTGATAATGATATCATCAACATACACAAGAAGTGCAATCATACCTGAGGGAGTACTTAGAGTGAAGAGAGTGTGATCTAGCTCAGACTTCTTGAAGCCTCGGCCATTAAGAGTAGTGCTCAGCTTGTTATACCAAGCTCTTGGTGATTGCTTCAGCCCATAGATAGCTTTCTTCAGTCTCAACACATTCCCTTTCTTTACTAAGTGTTCCAAGCCCGGAGGTGGATGCATATACACTTCATCCTCAAGCTCTCCTTGTAGAAATGCATTCTTCACATCCATTTGCCATAAGCCCCATCCAAGATTCACAGCCAAGCTTAATACAATCCGGATTGTGTGTAGCTTAGCCACTGGTGCAAAGGTCTCAATGTAATCTTCTCCATATGTTTGAGTAAAGCCTCTTGCAACCAGTCTTGACTTCTTCCTCTCAACCTGACCATCAGCCTTATACTTGATTGTGAATATCCATCTACTAGTCACAGCCTTCTTCCCTTTAGGTAACTCACTCTCATACCATGTATCATTCTTGATCATAGCTCCTGCCTCAGCTCCAACTGATTCCTTCCACTCCTTGTCATAGCTTCTTGGGATATAACCCTCATCCAGATTTACCATAAATGCGCAATGTGCTTTAGGATATTGAGCAAAGGAGCACACAGCTTGAGAAGGATGCTCCACTGCTTGGGCATTGTAGTACACTCTCGTGTTTACCCAAGAGGAAGGATCCTTCCTCACTCTTGTGCTTCTCCTCAATTCTGGCTGTTGAACTCTCACGGCTTGCTCTTGAACATCCAGTTGTTCTTCTTCTTCTTCTACATCCTCAACTGATGCTTCTACTTCTCTTTGTTCCTGCTCACCTTGATTGTGAGAGCCTGAACTTATCTCCCTTTGTTCCTGATTCAAGCCGGCTCCATCTTGGCCTAAACTTGTCTCCAACCCTTCCTCATTCAAGCCGGCTCCTTCTTGGCCACTTTCTTGAACTTCAGGCTCATTTCCCCCCTCACGATCATGGTGAGAGTCTCCATGTTGTTCCCTTTGACCAGAGTTCTGATCCTGGGACATCTTGATTCCTAGCCCCTCTAGGATAATCCTTAACACCCCAGCCTTATCTGAGGTTAGATCTTTCAAGTCTTCTTGGTTCTTTTCTTCATAGTATCCTCTTTCTTCTACAAACTTCACATCCCGTGATACTAGAACTCTTCTTCCTTCTGGATCATAGCATTTGTATCCCTTCTGTGTTGTAGAGTAGCCTATGAATACAGCCTTTGTACTCCTTGCTTCCAACTTGCTCCTCATCTGTCCCGGAATCAACACATAGCACAAACACCCAAAGACTCTCAAGTGTTCTACCGACGGCTTGTGTTTATTCAAGACCTCAAATGGTGCCTGATCTTCAAGGATCTTTGTAGGTGTCCGGTTGATCAGGTAGCAAGCAGTGGCCACAGCATCACTCCAAAACCTTTTGGGAACATTTGCTTGAAACATTAATGACCGAGCAGTCTCCATGAGATGTCGATTCTTCCTCTCAGCCACACCATTCTGTTGAGGTGTGTAAGGGCAGCTTGTTTGATGAAGAATCCCATGATGAGCTAGATGATACTTGAATGCATGGCTAGTGTATTCTCCTCCATTATCTGATCTAAAAATTTTAATCTTAGCATGATAATGGTTAGTCACATAAGCTTGAAAGTTTTTAAATGCATCAAGAACTCTATCTTTAGATGGGATTAAGGTCAACCAGGTGTATTTGGATTTTTCATCAATGAATGTGACAAAATACTTATGATTCTCCCTAGATAAGCAAGGTGCAGTCCATACATCAGAATGAATCAAATCAAAGCATTTTTCATAAACAGTAGATGACCTTTGAAACACAGTTTTACAATGTTTGCCTAAAATGCAAGCTTCACAGTCTTTATTCTCAAAATTAACACCTGGCAACATCAAATTCAAGGCTCTACTATGAGGATGTCCTAGTCTAGCATGCCACAAAGCATTCTTATTCAAACTTGAAGTAGTAAATAAACAGCTTGATTCAGAAACAGGAGCTAATTCTTCAAGCATGTAAAGATCCCCTTTAGTAACTCCTTTTCCAATCAACTGGCTGCTCTCAATATCCTGAAACTTCACATCATTAGGACTAAAGATAACATTGCATTGAAGATCAGTAGTACACTTTTTTACTGATAGTAAGTTTGATGTGAATTCTGGCATGTAGAATGCTCTAGTATGTTTATTAAATAGTTTTAAGTTTCCTATTCCTCTAATAGGGATTTTATCTCCATTTGCAATCATCACATGTCCATTAGCAGGTTCAATATCTTTAATCAAACTAGTGTCACTAATCATATGATGAGATGCACCAGAATCAACTACTAATGGTTTAGTCATGTCATTAGCCATAAGACAAAGTGTACTAGATGACTTGAGAGAGTGATCAGTCCTAGCAAGACTAGCATATACATGATCCGGTTTGGCAATTCCATGTTTCTCAAGACTATTATCATCATTCTTAACTATCATTGATGCACCAAAGGAATAACCATAAGTGTTACCGTTTTCCTTAAGCATCTTGATGAGGGAGTCAATGTCTGATCTCCTAATGTAGTCTTGCTCCCCTCCTCGGTGATTTGGATTGCCTGCATACGCCACCAAGGACCTGCCATCACTCTCCCTTCCTCCTTCATCATTGCTCTTTCCTGAGGTACCAGCACCGCTTGATCCTTCACTCACATTTGCCCTGGCATCCCTCTCCTTCAAGAACTTGGCTGGCTTCAGATGGGGGTGGAGTATCCAGCACTGGCTCTTCTTATGGCCATGCTTCTTGCAATGATCACAGCTCCCATTGAACTTCCTGTCTTCAAACTTGTTGTAACCGGCCTTGTTTGCTTGAGGAGCTTCATCAGAGTTGACTTGCGCAGCCTTATTTGCAAGTGACATCTCTCCTTTGCTTCCAAACAATCCAATAGACCCCTGCTCCTTCTGAATTTGAGAGCACACCTCCTCAAGGTCTGGTAGCTTATCCGCTCTCAACATGTGTTTAATCAGTGAGTTGTAAGCCGGATTCAAGGTAAGCAATAGTCCAAAGACCTTATCCTTCTCCCTCCTCTCATTAAGCAGCTCTGGATCGGTTGTGCTTGGCCTCAGCATCTCCAGCTCTGACCATAAGGACCGGAACCTCCCCAAATGTTTGGTGAATTCCATGTCATCTTGTACCAAGCCGTTTATGGCTTTCTTTACTTCAAACACTCGGTGAAGGTTTGAAGCATTCCCATACACCTTCTTCAAGGTGTCCCATAGTTCCTTAGCTGACTCACAATAGCTGTAAGCCTCTAGGATCGCCGGCTCTAGAGAGGCATGAAGAACTGACATCACAAGCATGTCTTCTCGCTGCCACTTCTCTACGGCCGTTTCATTTGAGACCTCTTCCGAGTCTTCTCCCTGAGTAATGAGCTGTGGAGCTTCACCATCCGTGAGATGCTTCCACAAACCCTTACTTCCCACTGTGGTTCTCACCATCCGAGACCACACCAAGTAGTTACTCCCCTTGAAAGTAACTGCCACCTTCATGTGCATGCTTATCCCTCCATCCATCTTCAACAGCTTGTTCTTGAACTACTTGTAGAAGACTTTGAACTTGAGACTAGACTGCACCAACACGTCAAGAACTCACAACACACACGCAAAAGCTTCAATCTTGTAACCACAACGTAACCAAGGAAGACTTGAGGCTAGAGACTCCACGGAACCTTCAAAGCTTTAGTCTTTAGCCCACGCAAAGAACTCAGATTCTCAAGAACCTGGCTCTGATACCATATAAGTTTTAGAGTATAAAGAGTAATCTGAGAGTTTAGGAGAGATTAGAGAAGTATTAGAGATGATTTAGAGTAGAATCTGAGATCAAGAGACTAAGAGAAAAGCCATGGAGGCTAAGAATAATCTGAACTGTCTAATCTTTATTATGGATGAGGTTACAACATTTATAGGAGAGTCATTAGGGCTTTTGCGCAAAGGGAAATGGCACTAGTCTAAGCATGTGAAGTCAAGGCTGAATGGAGTGTCTCCTTTTGAAATGAACGGACAGGAGGGCACACATGCTTCTGGCTTTACAGCCTGTCCAAGAGCTGGATGGATAAGGCGCGTCCCAACCTTATCCATAAACGGTCTGATCCGTTCCAAACCTTCCGTGTCTAATGAAGGCACTGCTCGTCCATCTTCCTTCTCTTTCACGTTCCCTCAGATGTACGGTCATGCCCTATCCGTACACACCATGCCCTAACTTTGCACAACCTTTAAACTGACTTTAAAGGTCATTCAAGCTCTCATGGTCGAGGTGATCCGTACCGTCCGTACTTAGGCCGTACCGTTCTTCCCTTTCACATTACTTGCCCAACTCCTCTTTTCTTTCACATAATGGCTTCCTCATCTCAACACTCCCCCTCAAGCTTGGCTTTGCGAAAGTCTAAGCTTGGACAGCCATGAGATCTTCCTCATTAAAAACCTCACCAAGGAAAACCCATTGGGACAAAACCTTGATGAGGGAAAAAGAGTAAAGACCTCATGACTTGGGGGATTAGCTCATTCTCTTCCCAAGATCTATGAGTCCCAATCTGATATGAATGGACTCCATAGTCTTCTGTCTTGCTGCCTTAGTGAACACATCAGCCAATTGATCTTCACTCCTAGTGTAGCATGGCAAGATGACTCCTAGGACAATCATCTGCCTCACCTTGTGACAATCAACCTCAATGTGCTTGGTTCTTTCATGGAACACCGAGTTGGAGGCTATGTGGATCGTGGCTTGGTTATCACAATGCATGGTCATTGGCGTGGCTTGATCAATCCCCAAATGCTTCAAGATGCCGTTGATCCATACTAGCTCGTTTGTAAGCTTCAGCATGGCTCTATACTCAGCTTCTGCACTTGAGCAAGACACCACCTTTTGCTTCTTGCTCTTCCAAGTCTCCAAGTTGCCTCCAATGAATGTGCAATAGCCGGTTGTTGATCTCCTGTCAGCTCTATCACCAGCCCAATCAGCATCACAGTATCCAACAACTTCTGTGCTTCCATTGCAGCCCATCCATACTCCTTGATCAAGTGAGCCATTGAGATACATCAAGATCCTCTCCACCATCCGCTAATGATGCTTCTTAGGCACTTGCATGTGTTGACTCACCTGATTCACAGCAAAACAAATGTCAGGCCTAGTTATGGTAAGATAAATCAATTTGCAAACTAGTTTTCTATAGAGTTTAGGATCCTGATAAGGTTTGCTGTCTTCAATCTCCCCCTCTCGTGGGACTTTGTAGCCATCCTCCATAGGCATCCTTGCTGTCTTGCCTCCATAAGCACCTGCACCTTTCAAAAGATCAAGTGTATACTTTCTTTGGGACATGAACAAACCCTCCTTGGATCTACATATCTCAATTCCAAGAAAGTATTTCATTTCTCCCAAGTCTTTAATCTCAAACTTGGATTTAAGGAACTCCTTGGTTGCTATGATACCTTCCTTATCACTCCCAGTGATAATGATATCATCAACATACACAAGAAGTGCAATCATACCTGAGGGAGTACTTAGAGTGAAGAGAGTGTGATCTAGCTCAGACTTCTTGAAGCCTCGGCCATTAAGAGTAGTGCTCAGCTTGTTATACCAAGCTCTTGGTGATTGCTTCAGCCCATAGATAGCTTTCTTCAGTCTCAACACATTCCCTTTCTTTACTAAGTGTTCCAAGCCCGGAGGTGGATGCATATACACTTCATCCTCAAGCTCTCCTTGTAGAAATGCATTCTTCACATCCATTTGCCATAAGCCCCATCCAAGATTCACAGCCAAGCTTAATACAATCCAGATTGTGTGTAGCTTAGCCACTGGTGCAAAGGTCTCAATGTAATCTTCTCCATATGTTTGAGTAAAGCCTCTTGCAACCAGTCTTGACTTCTTCCTCTAAACCTGACCATCAGCCTTATACTTGATTGTGAATATCCATCTACTAGTCACAACCTTCTTCCCTTTAGGTAACTCACTCTCATACCATGTATCATTCTTGATCATAGCTCCTGCCTCAGCTCCAACTGATTCCTTCCACTCCTTGTCATAGCTTCTTGGGATATAACCCTCATCCAGATTTACCATAAATGCGCAATGTGCTTTAGGATATTGAGCAAAGGAGCACACAGCTTGAGAAGGATGCTCCACTGCTTGGGCATTGTAGTACACTCTCGTGTTTACCCAAGAGGAAGGATCCTTCCTCACTCTTGTGCTTCTCCTCAATTCTGGCTGTTGAACTCTCACGGCTTGCTCTTGAACATCCAGTTGTTCTTCTTCTTCTTCTACATCCTCAACTGATGCTTCTACTTCTCTTTGTTCCTGCTCACCTTGATTGTGAGAGCCTGAACTTATCTCCCTTTGTTCCTGATTCAAGCCGGCTCCATCTTGGCCTAAACTTGTCTCCAACCCTTCCTCATTCAAGCCGGCTCCTTCTTGGCCACTTTCTTGAACTTCAGGCTCATTTCCCCCCTCACGATCATGGTGAGAGTCTCCATGTTGTTCCCTTTGACCAGAGTTCTGATCCTGGGACATCTTGATTCCTAGCCCCTCTAGGATAATCCTTAACACCCCAGCCTTATCTGAGGTTAGATCTTTCAAGTCTTCTTGGTTCTTTTCTTCATAGTATCCTCTTTCTTCTACAAACTTCACATCCCGTGATACTAGAACTCTTCTTCCTTCTGGATCATAGCATTTGTATCTCTTCTGTGTTGTAGAGTAGCCTATGAATACAGCCTTTGTACTCCTTGCTTCCAACTTGCTCCTCATCTGTCCCGGAATCAACACATAGCACAAACACCCAAAGACTCTCAAGTGTTCTACCGACGGCTTGTGTTTATTCAAGACCTCAAATGGTGCCTGATCTTCAAGGATCTTTGTAGGTGTCCGGTTGATCAGGTAGCAAGCAGTGGCCACAGCATCACTCCAAAACCTTTTGGGAACATTTGCTTGAAACATTAATGACCGAGCAGTCTCCATGAGATGTCGATTCTTCCTCTCAGCCACACCATTCTGTTGAGGTGTGTAAGGGCAGCTTGTTTGATGAAGAATCCCATGATGAGCTAGATGATACTTGAATGCATGGCTAGTGTATTCTCCTCCATTATCTGATCTAAAAATTTTAATCTTAGCATGATAATGGTTAGTCACATAAGCTTGAAAGTTTTTAAATGCATCAAGAACTCTATCTTTAGATGGGATTAAGGTCAACCAGGTGTATTTGGATTTTTCATCAATGAATGTGACAAAATACTTATGATTCTCCCTAGATAAGCAAGGTGCAGTCCATACATCAGAATGAATCAAATCAAAGCATTTTTCATAAACAGTAGATGACCTTTGAAACACAGTTTTACAATGTTTGCCTAAAATGCAAGCTTCACAGTCTTTATTCTCAAAATTAACACCTGGCAACATCAAATTCAAGGCTCTACTATGAGGATGTCCTAGTCTAGCATGCCACAAAGCATTCTTATTCAAACTTGAAGTAGTAAATAAACAGCTTGATTCAGAAACATGAGCTAATTCTTCAAGCATGTAAAGATCCCCTTTAGTAACTCCTTTTCCAATCAACTGGCTGCTCTCAATATCCTGAAACTTCACATCATTAGGACTAAAGATAACATTGCATTGAAGATCAGTAGTACACTTTTTTACTGATAGTAAGTTTGATGTGAATTCTGGCATGTAGAATGCTCTAGTATGTTTATTAAATAGTTTTAAGTTTTCTATTCCTCTAATAGGGATTTTATCTCCATTTGCAATCATCACATGTCCATTAGCAGGTTCAATATCTTTAATCAAACTAGTGTCACTAATCATATGATGAGATGCACCAGAATCAACTACTAATGGTTTAGTCATGTCATTAGCCATAAGACAAAGTGTACTAGATGACTTGAGAGAGTGATCAGTCCTAGCAAGACTAGCATATACATGATCCGGTTTGGCAATTCCATGTTTCTCAAGACTATTATCATCATTCTTAACTATCATTGATGCACCAAAGGAATAACCATAAGTGTTACCGTTTTCCTTAAGCATCTTGATGAGGGAGTCAATGTCTGATCTCCTAATGTAGTCTTGCTCCCCTCCTCGGTGATTTGGATTGCCTGCATACGCCACCAAGGACCTGCCATCACTCTCCCTTCCTCCTTCATCATTGCTCTTTCCTGAGGTACCAGCACCGCTTGATCCTTCACTCACATTTGCCCTGGCATCCCTCTCCTTCAAGAACTTGGCTGGCTTCAGATGGGGATGGAGTATCCAGCACTGGCTCTTCTTATGGCCATGCTTCTTGCAATGATCACAGCTCCCATTGAACTTCCTGTCTTCAATCTTGTTGTAACCGGCCTTGTTTGCTTGAGGAGCTTCATCAGAGTTGACTTGCGCAGCCTTATTTGCAAGTGACATCTCTCCTTTGCTTCCAAACAATCCAATAGACCCCTGCTCCTTCTGAATTTGAGAGCACACCTCCTCAAGGTCTGGTAGCTTATCCGCTCTCAACATGTGTTTAATCAGTGAGTTGTAAGCCGGATTCAAGGTAAGCAATAGTCCAAAGACCTTATCCTTCTCCCTCCTCTCATTAAGCAGCTCTGGATCGGTTGTGCTTGGCCTCAGCATCTCCAGCTCTGACCATAAGGACCGGAACCTCCCCAAATGTTTGGTGAATTCCATGTCATCTTGTACCAAGCCGTTTATGGCTTTCTTTACTTCAAACACTCGGTGAAGGTTTGAAGCATTCCCATACACCTTCTTCAAGGTTTCCCATAGTTCCTTAGCTGACTCACAATAGCTGTAAGCCTCTAGGATTGCCGGCTCTAGAGAGGCATGAAGAACTGACATCACAAGCATGTCTTCTCGCTGCCACTTCTCTACGGCCGTTTCATTTGAGACCTCTTCCGAGTCTTCTCCCTGAGTAATGAGCTGTGGAGCTTCACCATCCGTGAGATGCTTCCACAAACCCTTACTTCCCACTGTGGTTCTCACCATCCGAGACCACACCAAGTAGTTACTCCCCTTGAAAGTAACTGCCACCTTCATGTGCATGCTTATCCCTCCATCCATCTTCAACAGCTTGTTCTTGAACGACTTGTAGAAGACTTTGAACTTGAGACTAGACTGCACCAACACGTCAAGAACTCACAACACACACGCAAAAGCTTCAATCTTGTAACCACAACGTAACCAAGGAAGACTTGAGGCTAGAGACTCCACGGAACCTTCAAAGCTTTAGTCTTTAGCCCACGCAAAGAACTCAGATTCTCAAGAACCTGGCTCTGATACCATATAAGTTTTAGAGTATAAAGAGTAATCTGAGAGTTTAGGAGAGATTAGAGAAGTATTAGAGATGATTTAGAGTAGAATCTGAGATCAAGAGACTAAGAGAAAAGCCATGGAGGCTAAGAATAATCTGAACTGTCTAATCTTTATTATGGATGAGGTTACAACATTTATAGGAGAGTCATTAGGGCTTTTGCGCAAAGGGAAATGGCACTAGTCTAAGCATGTGAAGTCAAGGCTGAATGGAGTGTCTCCTTTTGAAATGAACGGACAGGAGGGCACACATGCTTCTGGCTTTACAGCCTGTCCAAGAGCTGGATGGATAAGGCGCGTCCAAACCTTATCCATAAACGGTCTGATCCGTTCCAAACCTTCCGTGTCTAATGAAGGCACTGCTCGTCCATCTTCCTTCTCTTTCACGTTCCCTCAGATGTACGGTCATGCCCTATCCGTACACACCATGCCCTAACTTTGCACAACCTTTAAACTGACTTTAAAGGTCATTCAAGCTCTCATGGTCGAGGTGATCCGTACCGTCCGTACTTAGGCCGTACCGTTCTTCCCTTTCACATTACTTGCCCAACTCCTCTTTTCTTTCACATAATGGCTTCCTCATCTCAACAGATCTAAGGAAGGATTGTTCATTTCCCAAAGGAAGTATACACTTGATCTTTTGAAAGATGCAGGTATACAAGGAGATAAGAAAGCAAAGATGCCCCTTGAAGATGGATACAAGGTTCCACGTG
Organism: Brassica napus; assembly: GCF_020379485.1. Classification (NCBI taxonomy): domain Eukaryota; kingdom Viridiplantae; phylum Streptophyta; class Magnoliopsida; order Brassicales; family Brassicaceae; genus Brassica; species Brassica napus. Next base: position 118,354 of record NW_026014893.1, read on the forward strand.
AGGGGGAGATTGAAGATAGCAAGGCCTTTCATGATCCAAAGCTATACAGGAAGCTGGTAGGGAAGCTCATCTATCTCACTATCACAAGACCAGACATATGCTTTGCTGTGAATCAAGTGAGCCAGAATATGCAAGTCCCAAAGGAACATCACTGGCGAATGGTGGAGAGACTTCTCTTGTATCTGAACGGGACATCAAGCCTTGGTGTGTGGATGGGATGCAACAAGAGTACTGAAGTGGTGGGATATTGTGACGCTGATTGGGCTGGAGATAGAGCAGACAGAAGATCAACCACCGGCTATTGTACATTCATTGGAGGCAACTTGGTGACTTGGAAGAGCAAGAAGCAGAAGGTGGTATCATGTTCAAGTGATGAAGCTGAGTATAGAGCAATGCTGAAACTTACCAATGAGTTGGTATGGATTAAAGGGATCTTGAAGCATTTGGAGATAGAGGAAGCGACTCCAATGACTATGCATTGTGATAATCAAGCAGCTATACACATTGCAACCAACTCAGTCTTCCATGAGAGAACCAAGCACATTGAAGTTGATTGTCACAAGGTGAGGCAGATGATTGTCTTGGGAGTAATCCTGCCATGCTATACGAGGAGTGAGGATCAACTGGCTGATGTGTTCACCAAGGCTGCAAGACAAAAGACTATGGAGTCCATTCACATCAGATTGGGACTCATAGATCTTACACCAAGAAGCTGATCCCCTTTGTCATGAGGTCTTTACTCTTTTTCCCTCATCAAGGTTTTCTCCCAATGGGTTTTCCTTGGTGAGGTTTTTAATGAGGAAGATCTCATGGCTGTTCCAAGCTTAACTAAGTTACTAAGTTAAGCTTGAGGGGGAGTGTTGAAATGAGCTGATCAATGTATGAGGGAAGATGTCCTAAGGAGTTGAAGAAGAGATGAGATGGTGTGAAGGAATGGAGGAGATGGGTTAGGGATCGACTAGGCCGTACAAGGCCGTACAGGCCGTACCATCCGTACCATGGTCGATCCATAACTTGCCCAAGTCACCTTTTACCCGAGTAAAAGGAGTTAACGGCCAAAGGGGATTTCACCATGAAGAGATGACCGTTTGGATGGCTAAGGGAGCTGGGTCTTATCTTGACAGGCTGGGACAGGCTGTAATGGCAAAAGCAGTCTTAACAAAAGATCCCAAAAGCGTGTGGCTTCTCCTATTGGCTCAGTTTGAATTAAAGCAAACCTTATCCTTGACTTCACATGCTTATGCTTTCTAAAAACCCTTATGTCTCTACCTATATATTGTAAACTCTGTCTTGATTAATAAAATACACGAGTTTATGAGTCTCTCTCTCTAGTTCATCATGATAATCTCATACACTTTCTCTTAAACACCCTGAATCTCTCTTAAACTTCTTAATACCTTTCTTATTCTCTAAAATCATAAGAATGACAAAGAAGTTGTCATATTCCCAAACAGGAAAACTGGGATCACCTGATTTGAAAGTGTGATAGCTTCTTCATCCTAACTCCTATGAGATTTTTTCCAATTACTAGTGATTCTCCACTACTTTATGTATCAAAATCAAGCTTGTTACATCGCGATTCTTCCTGGTTTGATTAGAATGACAAAAAAGTTGTCATATTCCCAAACAGGAAAACTGGGATCACCTGATTTGAAAGTGGGATAGCTTCTTTATCCTAACTCCTATGAGATTTATTCAACTTCCTGGTGATTCTCCAGTACTTTATGTATCAAAATCAAGCTTCTTACATCGCGATTCATCTTGGTTTGATTAGAATGACAAAGAAGTTGTCATATTCCCAAACAGAAAAACTGGGATCACCTGATTTGAAAGTGTGATTGCTTTTTCATCCTAACTCCTACGAGATTTATTGAACTTCCTGGTGATTCTCCAGTTGTTTATGTATCAAAATCAGGCTTCTTACATCGCGATTCATCTTGGTTTGATTAGAATGACAAAGAAGTTGTCATATTCCCAAACAGGAAAACTAGGATCACCTGATTTGAAAGTGTGATAGCTTCTTCATCCTAACTCCTATGAGATTGTTTCCACTTACTAGTGATTTTCCACTATTTTATGTATCAAAATCAAGCTTATTACATCGCGATTCTTCCTGGTTTGATTAGAATGACAAAGAAGTTGTCATATTCCCAAACAGGAAAACTGGGATCACCTGATTTGAAAGTCGGATAGCTTCTTCATCCTAACTCCTATGAGATCTTTTCCACTTACTAGTGATTCTCCACTACTTTATGTATCAAAATCAAGCTTGTTACATCGCGATTCTTCCTGGTTTGATTAGAATGACAAAGAAGTTGTCATATTCCCAAACAGTAAAACTGGGATCACCTGATTTGAAAGTGGGATAGCTTCTTCATCCTAACTCCTATGAGAGTAAATAAACTTCTTGGTGATTCTCCACTACTTTATGTACTAAAATCAAGCTTCTTACATCGTGATTCATCCTGGTTTGATTAGAATGACAAAGAAGTTGTCATATTCCCAAACAGGAAAACTGGGATCACCTGATTTGAAAGTGGGATAGCTTCTTCATCCTAACTCCTATGAGATTTATTCAACTTCCTGGTGATTCTCCAGTAGTTTATGTATCAAAATCAGGCTTCTTACATCGCGATTCATCTTGGTTTGATTATCATGACAAAGAAGTTGTCATATTCCCAAACAGGAAAACTGGGATCACCTGATTTGAAAGTGGGATAGCTTCTTCATCCTAACTCCTATGAGATTTATTCAACTTCCTAGTGATTCTCCAGTACTTTATTTATCAAAATCAAGCTTCTTACATCGCGATTCATCTTGGTTTGATTAGAATGACAAAGAAGTTGTCATATTCCCAAACAGGAAAACTGGGATCACCTGATTTGAAAGTGTGATAGCTTCTTCATCCTAACTCCTATGAGATTTTTTCCACTTACTAGTGATTCTCCACTACTTTACGTATCAAAATCAAGCTTGTTACATCGCGATTCTTCCTAGTTTGATTAGAATGACAAAGAAGTTGTCATATTCCCAAACAGTAAAACTGGGATCACCTGATTTGAAAGTGGGATAGCTTCTTCATCCTAACTCCTATGAGATTTATTCAACTTCCTTGTGATTCTCCAGTACTTTATGTATCAAAATCAAGCTTCTTACATCGCGATTCATCTTGGTTTGATTAGAATGACAAAGAAGTTGTCATATTCCCAAACAGGAAAACTGGGATCACCTTATTTGAAAGTGTGATAGCTTCTTCATCCTAACTCCTATGAGATTTATTCAACTTCCTGGTGATTCTCCAGTACTTTATGTACCAAAATCAGGCTTCTTACATCGCGATTCATCTTGGTTTGATTAGAATGACAAAGAAGTTGTCATATTCCCAAACAGGAAAACTGGGATCACCTGATTTGAAAGTGTGATAGCTTCTTCATCCTAACTCCTATGAGATTTATTCAACTTCCTGGTGATTCTCCAGTACTTTATGTATCAAAATCAAGCTTCTTACATCGCGATTCATCTTGGTTTGATTAGAATGATAAAGAAGTTGTCATATTCCCAAACAGGAAAACTGGGATCACCTGATTTGAAAGTGTGATAGCTTCTTCATCCTAACTCCTATGAGATTTATTCAACTTCCTGGTGATTCTCCAGTACTTTATGTATCAAAATCAAGCTTCTTACATCGCAATTCATCTTGGTTTGATTAGAATGACAAAGAAGTTGTCATATTCCCAAACAGGAAAACTGGGATCACCTGATTTGAAAGTGGGATAGCTTCTACATCCTAACTCTTATGAGATTTATTCCACTTCCTAATGATTCTCCACTACTTTATGTATCAAAATCAAGCTTCTTACATCGCGATTCTTCCTGGTTTGATTAGAATGACAAAGAAGTTGTCATATTCCCAAACAGGAAAACTGGGATCACCTGATTTGAAAGTGGGATAGCTTCTTCATCCTAATTCCTATGAGAGTAAATAAACTTCTTGGTGATTCTCCACTACTTTATGTATTAAAATCAAGCTTCTTACATCGTGATTCATCCTGGTTTGATTAGAATGACAAAGAAGTTGTCATATTCCCAAACAGGAAAACTGGGATCACCTGATTTGAAAGTGGGATAGCTTCTTCATCCTAACTCCTATGAGATTTATTCAACTTCCTGGTGATTCTCCAGTAGTTTATGTATCAAAATCAGGCTTCTTACATCGCGATTCTGTTGAGATATGGAGATGATTAAGTGAGAGGATCAAGGGTGTTCATAAGAAGAAAGCTCAAGAGAAGAGAAGTGGAAGTTGTGTACGGACATGTACGGATATGGAAGTGACCGTACTGCTCAAGTACCTTGGGAAGGAAGGCAATTCGTTTATCTATCTTAGAAGTGGCCAAAGACTCGACCAGAGAGAGAGGCTTTAGGCCAGGACCGTTGGAGGATCAGATTGAACCGCGGCCTAGCTGTTGCTAGCTGTAAAGGCAAAAGGAGCATCTAGCAAAGATCCCTTTGGCATCAAGCGTGTAACAGCTCTCATCCGTTCATTCAAAAGAGGCGCGCCCCTTCCCGGTTGACTCCACATGCTTAGTCTTTAGGATATGCTTTCACTATTACAAAACCCTTGTAGGTTGATCAATATAAATATGTACTCTCTCCATAATAATAAATCAGACAGTTCTATCCTATTAATCTCTCTACACATTTCCATAATGATTCTCCATTAGTCACTAATCCTTTCTCTACTCAACCTAAATCATACTACTCTCTCATATACAACTCAGATTATCTAAAACTTATATGGTATCAGAGCCAGGTTCCAAAGGATCTGAGTTCTTGTTTTGAAACGTTGAGAAACAAGTTTGAAGCTTTGAAGCCATCTGTGGAAGATCAAAGCTCAAAGGTGTTCATCTTTGTGCGTGTGTGGGTTCTAGACAAGTTCATATCAGTTCTTACAAGATTCGGTGGTTTAAGGTCCCATCTATCTCAAGCTTTTGAAGTCAAGCTGTGTTAAGATGGAGAACATGAAGATGAAGGTGGCGATTACCTTTAAGGGGAACAACTACCTGGTTTGGTCTCGGCTAGTGAAGACAACCGTTGGAAGTAAGGGCTTGTGGAGTCATGTTACAACTGGTGAAGCTCCGAAGCTCATTACTCAAGGGGAGGGCCAAGAAGAGGTCTCAAGTGAAGCTGTAGAGAAGTGGCAGCAAGAGGACATGGTGGTGATGTCTGTTCTTCATGGGTCGTTGGAGCCGGCGATACTGGAGGCATACAACTACTGTGAGACAGCCAAGGAGCTGTGGGACACTTTGATGAAAGTGTATGGGAACACTTCAAACCTGAGCCGGGTCTTTGAAGTGAAGCAAGCCATCAACAACCTAGCGCAAGAAGACATGGAGTTCACCAAACATTTGGGGAGGTTCAGGGCTTTGTGGTCCGAGCTAGAGATGTTGAGGCCAAGCACAACCGATCCAGATCAGTTGAATGAGAGGCGCGAGCAAGACAAGGTGTTTGGGTTACTACTCACGCTGAGTCCTGCCTACTCCGGTCTCATCCAGCATATGTTGAGGTCTGATAAGCTCCCTGATCTTGAGGACGTATGCTCACAGATTCAGAAAGAGCAAGGCTCCATTGGATTGTTTGGAGGCAAAGGAGGGCTCTCATTGGCAAACCAAGCTGCTCAAGCCGATCAAAATGAAGCTCCTCAAGCAAACAAGGCGGTTCATGGCAAGTATGAGGACAAGAGGTTCAATGGGAACTGTGATCACTGCAAGAAGCATGGGCACAAGAAGAGTCAGTGCTGGATCCTTCATCCTCACCTGAAGCCGGCTAAGTTCCTTAAAGAAAAAGAAGCAAGGGCACACATGACCGAGAGCTCCTCGGGTGCTGGTTCATCAAACAGGGCAAATGAAGGAGATACGCGTGATGTGGGTGATGGGAAGTCACTTGTGGCTTACACAGGAGGGCCAAGCAACAATGACTACATCCGGACATCAGACATGGACGCCCTCATCAAGATGCTCAAAGAAAATGGTAACAAAAGTAGTATCAACTATGGTTATTCATTTGGTGCATCCCTGAATGATAACATAACTGATAATAGTGAAAGTGATTCTAGAAGTGCTAGGATTGAAAATGCATTCATCAACTTAAGGAATGATTGTAAACCGGCTAGGACTCCTTATCAAGCTCACACTGTTAGTAATAGGCCTAAAGCATTGATAGTTGACTCTGGTGCATCTCATCATATGATAAGTGACACTTGATTGATTAAGGATATTGAGCCTACAAATGGAAATGTAATGATTGCTAATGGTGACAAAATTCCGATAAAAGGGATAGGAAAACTTAAGTTGTTTGAAAAAGAATCTAAAGCCTTCTACATGCCTGAGTTTACATCTAATCTATTGTCGGTTAAGAGATGTGCTACTGACTTGCAATGCAATGTTATATTTGTTGAGATGAGCTGAGTTAAGTGAAGAAGGGAGATGAGGTTTGAGTAGAATGAGGAGAAGGGAGACTAGGAAGGTTTGGGAGCTTTGGGATCAACCAGTCCGTACAAGGCCGTACATGGCCGTACCATCAAGATGGGATCGACCAAAGCTCAACCAAACCCCACCACTAGTTACCCAACTTACTTAAGTAAAGCGGAGAAGTTACCTTAGCGTTTGGAGGATGGATCAGACCGTTGGAAAGGATAAGGGAGAGTCTTGGACAGGCTGTCACAGCTGGAAAGTAAAAGCAAAAGGCATCAGCCAGCTAGAGAGGCCTCACACGGATGGCTCTCCTTATTGGATAGTTTTGAATTAGGCATTGACTCCACATGCTTACCTTATCCTCTTGTATACGAAAACCCTAGCTCTCTCCTTCATATAAATATGTAAACTCTCTCATTAATAAGATTAAGCAAGTTATGAGTCTATCTTAGTCTTTATTCTCACAATGATTTTATGCTAGACTCCTAATCTCATTTCATACTCAAATCTCTTCTAAAACACTTCTAGTCTTTCTTATTTACTCAGATTACTCTACTCAATCCTAAAAGTGATATGGTATCAGAGCCAGGTTCATAGGAAACTTGGTTTCGTTGGGTTCTTTAAAGATTCAAGATTGAAGCTTTGAAGAGACAGTTTTGTGTTCGTGTGTTCTTAAGCGGTTCTGGGTAGTCTTTCTGAGTTCTATTGGTTGTGTGAGGTGTTATTGAAGCTGTGTGGGTAAAAGGTGAAGCTACTAGTGTTCGCTCAAGACAGTTACCTCAAGAGAAAGTTATTGAAGTCTAAAGGGTTCTACATTCAACATGGAGAGTGGGATGAACATGAACATGAAAGTGGCGGTGTGTTTCAAGGGAAACAACTACTTGGTGTGGTCTCGGATGGTGAGAACCACAGTGGGAAGCAAGGGGCTTTGGAAGCACATCACGCCAGGAGAAGCTCCAAAGCTCATCACTCAAGGAGAGGCTGAAGATGAAGCCGCAAGCAAGGCAGAAGAGAAGTGGCATCAAGAGGACATGTTGGTGATGTATGTGCTTCATGCGTCCCTTGAGCCGGCTATTCTGGATGCATACAGCTACTGTGAGTCTGCTAAAGAGCTGTGGGATACTTTGAAGAAGGTGTATGGCAACACTTCAAACCTAAGCCGAGTGTTTGAGGTGAAGCAAGCTATCAACAACCTTGTACAAGAAGACATGGAGTTCACTAAGCATCTAGGAAGATTCAGAAGCCTCTGGTCCGAGATGGAGATGCTTAGGCCAAGCACAACGGATGCTGATGAGCTTAACAAGAGGAGAGAGCAAGATAAGGTCTTTGGGTTACTCCTCACCCTAAACCCAGCGTACAACGGTCTCATCCAGCACCTACTTAGGGAGGATACTCTACCTGACCTTGAGGATGTGTGTGCACGGATCGGAAGGAGCAAGGCTCCATTGGGCTGTTTGGGAAGAAAGGAGACCTTTCCCTTGCAAGTCAAGCAACTCAAGAGGAGGGGAGTGAAGCTCCACAAGCAAACAAGGCTGCGCATGGGAAGTTTGAGGAGAGGAGGTTCAATGGGAGTTGTGATCACTGCAAGAAGAATGGCCACAAGAAGAGCCAATGCTGGATACTCCACCCTCACCTCAAGCCGGCTAAGTTCATGAAGGATCGTGAGGCAAGGGCTATTGTCTCGGATGGTACAAGTGGTGCTGGTACAAACAAAGGAAAGGAGATAGATGGGCGTGAGGCAGGTGATGGGAAGTCTCTTGTAGCCTACACTGGAGCACCAAGCAACTGTGGGAACAATGATCAAGAGTATCTAAGGAGATCCGACCTTGATGCTCTCATTAAGTTGTTCAAGGAGAATGGTAACACCTTTGGGTATTCATTTGGTGCTAGTGTAGTAGAGAACTATAAGAATCTAACTAGAACTGATAGGATGCATGAGAGCTTGATAGAAATGGTAAATCAATCTAGGATTGCAAACTTTGCTAGAAATGATCATGCATTCAAACCATCTAGTATCCTTGCACATATTGCTAGTTCTCATGACATTAAGCCATTAGTGATTGATTCAGGTGCATCTCATCATATGATAAGTGACACTAATTTGATTAAAAACATTGTACCAATGAATGGAAATGTAATGATTGCTAATGGAGATAAGATTCCTATTAGAGGAATAGGAAGTCTTAAACTGTTTGATAAGGAAACTAAAGCTTTTTATATGCCTGAATTTACTTCAAACTTGTTATCTGTTAAGAAATGTGCTACTGATTTGCAATGCAATGTTATATTCAGTCCTAATGATGTGAAGTTTCAGGATATTAAAAGCAGCAAGATGATTGGAAAGGGAGTGACTAAAGGAGAGCTATATTTACTTGAAGATCTCACTCCTGTTTCTAGATATAGCTGCTCGTTTACTTCTGTTTCTGGTTCTAGTTTAAGTAAAAATGCATTGTGGCATGCTAGATTAGGACACCCTCATAATAAGGCTTTAAAACTGATGTTGCCAGGTGTTTTCTTTGAGAATAATGAGTGTGAAGCTTGCATTTTAGGCAAGCATTGTAGAACTGTCTTTACCAAGTCTACTACTGTTTATGAAAAATGTTTTGATCTCATTCATTCTGATGTTTGGACTGCACCTTGCCTGTCTAGAGACAACCATAAGTACTATGTAACTTTCATTGATGAAAAATCCAAATACACCTGGTTAACCCTAATTCCAACCAAAGATATGGTACTTGATGCATTTAAAAACTTTCAAGCCTATGTGACTAACCATTACAATGCCAAGATAAAGATTTTTAGGTCAGATAATGGAGGAGAGTACACGGGACAAGCATTCAAACTACACCTATCTCAGCATGAAATCCTTCATCAGACAAGCTGTCCCTATACCCCACAACAGAATGGTGTGGCTGAGAGGAAGAACAGGCATTTGATGGAAGTAGCCAGGTCCATGATGTTTCAATCCAACGTGCCTAAGAAGTTTTGGAGTGATGCAGTTGCTACGGCTTGTTATCTCATCAACAGGACACCAACTCTGATTCTTCAAGGACAATCACCGTTTGAGGTACTGAATCAGTACAAACCCTCTCTAGAGCATATGAAGATCTTTGGATGTTTGTGTTTTGTGATGGTGCCTGGAGAGATAAGAAACAAGCTAGAAGCTAAGAGTTCAAAGGCAATGTTTATTGGATATTCATCAAGTCAGAAAGGATACAAGTGCTATGATCCTAACACAAGGAGAGTGTTAGTATTTAGAGAAGTGAAGTTTGTTGAAAAAAAAGGATACTATGAGGAGCAGACTCAAGATGATTTGAAAGATCTCACTTCTGATAGAGCTGAAACATTGAGGATTATCCTAGAGGGTCTTGGAATCAACATGAATCAAGGTGGAAGAAGCACTACTCCAGTACCGGATCATCAGACCTCCAATCTTGACCATGAGGGGGGGAATGAAACAAGAACTCAAAACCGTGAAGAGACAAGTAGAGAAGAGAGTTCTGGTTCTCATGATCAAGCTGTGGAATCAAATGATCAACAAGAAGCTGAAGAGAGTCAGCTAAGGGAAGAAGGAGCTGAAGCAAGTCAGCTAGGAGAAGAAATATCTGAACCAAGTGTGCTGCCACAAGAAGAAGAACAAGAGATGGCGCAAGAAGGACCAGTGTTGAGAAGAAGTACAAGGCTGAGAAAGGATCCTTCCAGTTGGGTAAACACAAGAGTGTACTACTGTTGAGATGAGTTGAGACATTTGAGGTAAAGACACAAAGGAGTTGAGAACATAAGGAGAGCAAGGAGTTAAGAGGAGGAATGGGCTGATAGGGATGGTACGGACGGAGTGGCCGTACCAGGCCGTACAAGTGAGCATCCGTACAAGGTGAAAGCGGCCAAGTAACTATCCGGGTAACTCTTATGTACTGAGGTGAAGTTACACTCGGCCAAGGCCTTATCCGAACGTTGAGAGGATAAGGGAGGCGCGGCTTGACAGCTAGGACAGGCTGGCAAGGGCTGGAAAGGAAGAGCATCTGGTCTTGGATAAGGAAGATGCTCCAAACGTGTGAGGACACTCATTGGCCGATTCAAACTAAAGCACCAGCTCATCTTTGACTCTACATGCTTTCTTATCCTTATGATTTCGAAAACCTAATGTGTATGGACATATATATATTGTGAGCTCATCATTAATAAAGATTAGACAGTTCTAAACAATCTCTCTCTTTACTCATTTCATTATGATTCTCCATTAGTCTCTAAGCTGTCTCTTAATCTCTTATTCTCCTTCTATAATCCTTTCTAAACTCAGATAATCATTTACATCCTTAAATCTTATATGGTATCAGAGCCAGGTTGATTGAAATCTGAGTTTGTGAGTGATTCTCTTAAGGATTCAAGTTTGAAACTTTAAGAGAACAAGTGAGTGTGTTTGAGAGTTTCTTGAGAGTTCAAAAGCTCAAGGTATTTTGCGTGTGTCTTGGTGATCCGTGGGAGGTTCATTTGAAGACTCAAGAGTAAATCTGTGTTCTAGAGGGCAGTGTGGGTTCTCAGTACAAGATCTAACCGGTTGTGCAAGCTGTAGACGTCAAGCTGTTCAAGATGGAAAGTGGTATGAAGATGAAGGTCGTGGTGACATTCAAAGGAAGCAACTACCTAGTCTGGTCTAGGATGGTGAAGACTGCTGTGGGAAGCAAGGGTTTGTGGAAGCATATCACATCTGGTGAAGCTCCAATGGCGATTACTCAGGAGGGTGACGCAGAGAGCTCCGAGGAGAGTGTGGTGGAGAAGTGGCAACAAGAAGACATGATGGTGATGTCGGTCCTTCATGCATCTTTGGAGCCGGCTATCCTAGATACGTATAGCTACTGTGAGACAGCCAAGGAGCTGTGGGATACTCTGAAGAAAGTGTATGGAAACGTTTCTAACCTGAACCGAGTGTTTGAAGTCAAGAAGGCAATCAATGAGTTAACCCAAGATGACATGGAGTTTACTAAGCACTTGGGGAGGTTCAGGACACTGTGGTCTGAGTTGGAGATGTTGAGACCAAGCACAATTGATCCAGAGCTTCTAAATGAGAGGCGTGAGCAGGACAAGGTCTTTGGGTTGCTGCTCACATTGAACGCAAGCTACAATGGTCTCATTCAGCATATGCTAAGGTCCGAGAAGTTGCCTGACCTTGAGGATGTGTGTGCTCAGATACAGAGGGAGCAGGGCGCAATGGGTTTGTTTGGAGGCAAGGGAGACTTATCTCTTGCAAATGCTGTGCAATCTGACCGGGAAGAGCCTCCACAAGCCAACAAAGCTGGTTACAACAAGTATGAGGCTAGGAAGTTCAATGGGAACTGTGATCATTGCAAGAAGTATGGGCACAAGAGGATTCAGTGCTGGATACTCCATCCCCACTTGAAGCCGGCTAAGTTCATAAAGGAGAAAGAGGCAAGAGCTCACATGACTGAAGGATCAAGCGGAGCAGGGCCATCCAACCGAGGAACTGAAGTGGAGAACCGTGAAGGAAATGGAAAGGCTTTGGTGACCTATACTGGAGCTATCAACCCCCGAGGCAATGATCAAGACTTCATCAAGAGGTCCGAGATGGATGCACTCATCAAAATGCTCAAGGATAATGGTAACATTCATGGGTATTCATTTGGTGCTTCTAAGATTGCTAGGATTGATAGTAAAACTGGAATTGAACATTGCATTGATAGAAATGCTAGGATGAATGCATATAGATCACAATGTATCTGCCATAATGCCAGCAATGCATCCAAACCATTGATTATAGATTCAGGTGCATCTCATCATATGATTAGTGACACCAACCTAATTAAAGATATAGAACCTACTAATGGATGTGTGATGATTGCAAATGGAGATAAGATACCTATTAAGGGAATAGGAAACTTAAAGCTATTTGATAAGAACACTAAAGCATTTTATATTCCTGAATTCACATCAAATCTACTTTCAGTTAAGAAATGCACTACTGATTTGAATTGCAATGTTATATTCAGTCCTAATGATGTGAAGTTTCAGGATATTGAGAGCAGCCAATTGATTGGAAAAGGAGTTACAAAGGGGGATTTATACATGCTTGAGAAGCTTGATCCTGTTTCCAATCATAATTGCTCATTTACTTCTATTTCTACTTTGAATAAAAATGCATTGTGGCATGCTAGACTAGGTCATCCCCATGAGAGGGCTTTAAACTTGATGTTACCAGGTGTGGTTTTTGAAAATGATAAGTGTGAGGCTTGCATTTTAGGCAAACATTGTAAGAATGTGTTTCCAAGAACATCTACTGTTTATGAAAATTACTTTGATTTGATTCATACTGATGTGTGGACTGCACCTCGTTTCTCTAGAGACAATCATAAGTATTTTGTCACATTCATTGATGAAAAATCTAAATACACCTGGTTAACACTAATTCCATCCAAAGATAGGGTGATAGATGCATTTAAGAACTTTCAAGCTTATGTGACTAACCATTATCATGCTAAGATTAAAATTTTGAGATCAGATAATGGAGGAGAGTACACAAGCTATGCGTTCAAATGTCATCTAGATCATCATGGAATACTTCATCAAACAAGCTGTCCCTACACACCACAACAGAATGGTGTAGCTGAGAGGAAGAACAGGCACTTGATGGAGGTGGCTCGGTCATTAATGTTCCAAGCCAATGTACCTAAGAGATTCTGGAGTGATGCTGTATCCACTACTTGCTATCTAATCAACCGAATGCCTACAAGAGTGTTGAAGGATCAAGCACCATTTGAAGTACTAAACAAGCGCAAGCCATCCTTGGCATACATGAGAGTGTTTGGATGCTTATGCTATGTGTTGGTACCAGGAGAGTTGAGGAACAAGCTAGAAGCAAGAAGCAGAAAGGCAATGTTCATTGGCTACTCAACAACTCAAAAAGGATATAAGTGTTATGATCCAGAAGCTAGAAGGGTACTTGTATCTAGAGATGTGAAGTTTATTGAAGAAAGAGGATACTATGAAGAGAAGAATCAAGAAGACTTGAGGGATCTTACATCAGATAAGGCTGGAGTCTTAAGGATTATTTTGGAAGGTCTCGGTATCAAGATGAACCAGGATCAGTCCACAAGAAGTGAACAACCAGAAGAGAGCTCAACTGAACCAAGTAGAGCTGCTCAAACACCTTACCTTGATCATGAGGGGGGAAGTGAACCTGAAACTCAAGAAAATGGCCAAGAAGGAGTCGGCTTGAGTGAAGAAGGAGAAGAATTTAACTCAGGTTCTCATCATCAAGGTGAGCAAGACCAAGGAGATGAAGAACATCAGAGTGAAGCACAAGAACCGCATACACAAGCTGAGCCGGTTCAAGAGCAAGAACAACCAGTATTGAGGAGAAGCACAAGGCTTAGAAAGGATCCTTCCTCTTGGGTAAACACGCGAGTGTACTACAATGCCCAAGCTGTGGAGCATCCTTCTCAAGTTGTGTGTTCCTTTGCCCAATACCCTGAAGAACATTGTGCATTCATGGTTAACTTGGATGAGAACTATATTCCAAGAAGCTATGAAGAAGCAATCATGGATAAAGAATGGAAGGAATCAGTTGGAGCTGAGGCAGGAGCTATGATCAAAAATGATACATGGTATGAGAGTGAGTTACCAAAAGGGAAGAAGGTTGTGAGTAGTAGATGGATATTCACAATCAAGTATAAGGCTGATGGAAAGATTGAGAGGAAGAAGTCAAGGCTAGTAGCAAGAGGTTTCACTCAAACTTATGGAGAAGATTACATAGAAACCTTTGCACCAGTAGCTAAACTACATACAATCCGGATTGTATTAAGCTTGGCTGTGAATCTTGGATGGGGGTTATGGCAAATGGATGTGAAGAATGCATTCCTACAAGGTGAACTTGAGGATGAAGTATATATGCATCCACTTCCAGGCCTTGAACACTTAGTGAAGAGAGGGACTGTGTTGAGATTGATGAAAGATATCTATGGGCTGAAGCAATCACCAAGAGCTTGGTACAACAAGCTGAGCACTACTCTGAATGGCCGAGGCTTCAAGAAGTCTGAACTAGATCACACTCTCTTCACACTCACGACTTCCTCAGGTATGATTGCACTTCTTGTGTATGTTGATGATATCATTATCACAGGAAGTGATAAGGAAGGTATCATAGCAACCAAGGAGTTCCTTAAATCCATGTTTGAGATTAAAGACTTGGGAGAAATGAAATACTTTCTTGGAATTGAGATATGTAGATCCAAGGAAGGTTTATTCATGTCCCAAAGGAAGTATACACTTGATCTTTTGAAAGGTGCAGGTGCTTATGGAGGCAAGACAGCAAGGATGCCTATGGAGGATGGTTACAAAGTCCCACGAGAGGGGGAGATTGAAGACAGCAAACCTTATCAGGATCCTAAACTCTATAGAAAACTAGTTGGCAAATTGATTTATCTTACCATAACTAGACCTGACATTTGTTTTGCTGTGAATCAGGTGAGTCAACACATGCAAGTTCCTAAGGAGCATCATTGGCGCATGGTGGAGAGGATCTTGATGTATCTCAACGGCTCACCTGATCAAGGAGTATGGATGGGTTGCAATGGGAGCACTGAAGTGGTTGGATACTGTGATGCGGATTGGGCTGGTGATAGAGCAGACAGGAGATCAACCACAGGCTATTGCACATTCATTGGAGGCAACTTGGTTACGTGGAAGAGTAAGAAGCAGAAGGTGGTCTCTTGCTCAAGCGCAGAAGCAGAGTATAGAGCTATGCTGAAACTTACCAACGAGCTGGTGTGGATCAAAGGCATCTTGAAGCATTTGGAGATTGATCAAGCCACGCCTATGACAATGCACTGTGATAACCAAGCAGCCATTCACATTGCCTCCAACTCAGTGTTTCATGAGAGAACCAAGCACATTGAAGTTGATTGCCACAAGGTGAGGCAAATGATCATCCTAGGAGTCATCTTACCATGCTACACGAGGAGTGAAGATCAGTTGGCTGATGTGTTCACCAAGGCTGCAAGACAAAAGACAATGGAGTCCTTTCACATCAGGTTGGGCCTCATTGATCTTGGGAAGAGAAGCAGCTGATCCCCTTAGTCATGAGATCTTTACTCTTTTTCCCTCATTAAGGTTTTGTCCCAATGGGTTTTCCTTAGTGAGGTTTTTAATGAGGAAGATCTCATGGCTGTCCAAGCTTAGGCTTTCACAAAGCTAAGCTTGAGGGGGAGTGTTGAGATGAGCTGAGTTAAGTGAAGAAGGGAGATGAGGTTTGAGTAGAATGAGGAGAAGGGAGACTAGGAAGGTTTGGGAGCTTTGGGATCAACCAGTCCGTACAAGGCCGTACATGGCCGTACCATCCGTACAAGATGGGATCGACCAAAGCTCAACCAAACCCCACCACTAGTTACCCAAGTTACTTAAGTAAAGAGGAGAAGTTACCTTAGCCTTTGGAGGATGGATCAGACCGTTGGAAAGGATAAGGGAGAGTCTTGGACAGGCTGTCACAGCTGGAAAGTAAAAGCAAAAGGCATCAGCCAGCTAGAGAGGCCTCACACGGATGGCTCTCCTTATTGGATAGTTTTGAATTAGGCATTGACTCCACATGCTTACCTTATCCTCTTGTATACGAAAACCCTAGCTCTCTCCTTCATATAAATATGTAAACTCTCTCATTAATAAGATTAAGCAAGTTATGAGTCTCTCTTAGTCTTTATTCTCACAATGATTCTATGCTAGACTCCTAATCTCATTTCATACTCAAATCTCTTCTAAAACACTTCTAGTCTTTCTTATTTACTCAGATTACTCTACTCAATCCTAAAAGTGATAATATTCAGTCCTAATGATGTAAAGTTTCAGGATATTAAAAGCAGCAAGGTGATTGGGAAAGGAGTTACTAAAGGAGAACTTTACTTACTTGAAGATCTTACTTCTGTTCCTAATCATTGTTGTTCATTTACATTTGCTTCTGATTCTGTCTCTAGTTTGAATAAGAATGCTTTATGGCATGCTAGACTAGGCCACCCTCATGTTAAACCTTTGAACTTAATGGTACCAGGTGTTATTTATGAGAATAAAGATTGTGAAACTTGTATCCTAAGCAAGCATTGTAAGAATGTGTTTCCTAAATTTACAACAGTCTATGAGAATTGCTTTGATTTGATTCATTCTGATGTGTGGACTGCTCCTTGTATGTCTAGGGATAACTTTAAGTACTTTGTCACATTCATTGATGAAAAATCCAAATACACCTGGTTAACCTTAATTCAAACCAAAGATAGGGTACTTGATGCATTTAAGAACTTTCAAGCTTATGTGACTAACCATTATCATGCCGAGATTAAAATTTTTAGATCAGATAATGGAGGAGAGTACACAAGCTTGGCGTTCAAACAACATCTAGCTCAGCATGGAGTGCTCCATCAGACTAGTTGTCCCTATACTCCTCAGCAAAATGGGGTGGCTGAGAGGAAGAATAGACATCTCATGGAAGTGGCAAGGGCTCTCATGCTTCAAGCAAACGTTCCCAAAAGGTTTTGGAGTGATGATGTATCTATTGCATGCTACTTGATCAACAGAACTCCAACTAAGGTGTTAAGAGATCATGCTCCATTTGAAGTTCTAAACAAGCACAAGCCAGTCCTTGACTACTTGAGAGTCTTCGGATGCTTGTGTTATGTGCTGATTCCGGGAGAGCTGCGCAACAAGCTTGAAGCTAGAAGCACCAAAGCCATGTTTATTGGTTATTCAACAACTCAAAAGGGGTATAGATGTTATGATCCAGTTACACAGAGGGTTTTGACTTCTAGAGATGTGAAGTTCATTGAATCACGTGGATACTATGATGAGAAGAATCAGGAAGACTTGAGGGATATTACATCATACAAGGCTGGTGTGCTGCGGATTAGCTTGGAGAACCTAGGTATTAAGGTGTCTCAAGACCAAAATAGTGGAGGGAGCTGTCCGGGAACATCTCCACCACCCATGGAAACCACAGAACAACCCCACCTTCATCATGAGGGGGGAGAAGAAACAGGAGCTCAAGAAAGCTCAAGTGATAGAAGAGGAGAGGATTTGGAGTCACATGATCAAGGTGGTGTAGAAACAACACAAAATGGTGTGGAGACCGAATCAGTACCAATGGGAGAGTCATCAGGTGATGAGACTCAAGAAGAAGTGAGAGAGCCGACTCCTCCTCAACCACAACAACAACTAAGAAGAAGTACAAGGCTGAGGAAGGATCCTTCCAGTTGGGTAAACACGAGAGTGTACTACAATGCCCATGCTGTGGAGCATCCCTCTCAAGTTGTATGTTCATTTGCTCAATACCCTGAAGAACATTGTGCTTTTATGGTAAACTTGGACGAGAACTACATTCCAAGAAGCTATGAAGAGGCAATGATGGATAAAGAATGAAAGGAATCAGTTGGAGCTGAGGCAGGAGCTATGATCAAGAATGATACATGGTATGAGAGTGAGCTACCCAAAGGGAAGAAGGCTGTGACTAGTAGATGGATCTTCACAATCAAGTATAAGGCTGATGGAAAGGTTGAAAGGAAGAAGTCAAGACTGGTTGCAAGAGGCTTCACACAAACGTATGGAGAAGATTACATTGAGACCTTTGCACCAGTAGCTAAACTACACACAATCCGGATTGTCTTAAGCTTGGCTGTGAACCTTGGATGGGGCTTATGGCAAATGGATGTGAAGAATGCCTTTCTACAAGGAGAACTTGAGGATGAAGTGTATATGCATCCACCTCCCGGCTTGGAACACTTAGTGAAGAGAGGGAATGTGCTGAGACTGAAGAAAGCTATCTATGGGCTGAAGCAATCACCAAGAGCTTGGTACAACAAGCTGAGTACTACCCTGAATGGCCGAGGCTTCAAGAAGTCTGAACTTGATCACACCCTTTTCACTCTCACTACTCCCTCAGGTATGATTGCACTCCTTGTGTATGTTGATGATATCATTATCACAGGAAGTGATAAGGAAGGTATCATAGCAACCAAGGAGTTCCTTAAATCCATGTTTGAGATAAAAGACTTGGGAGAAATGAAATACTTTCTTGGAATTGAGATATGTAGATCCAAGGAAGGTTTGTTCATGTCCCAAAGGAAGTATACACTTGATCTTTTGAAAGGTGCAGGTGCTTATGGAGGCAAGACAGCAAGGATGCCTATGGAGGATGGCTACAAAGTCCCACGAGAGGGGGAGATTGAAGACAGCAAACCTTATCAGGATCCTAAACTCTATAGAAAACTAGTTGGTAAATTGATTTACCTTACCATAACTAGACCTGATATTTGTTTTGCTGTGAATCAGGTGAGTCAACACATGCAAGTGCCTAAGGAGCATCACTGGCGCATGGTGGAGAGAATCCTGATGTATCTCAATGGCTCACCTGATCAAGGAGTATGGATGGGTTGCAATGGGAGCACTGAAGTGGTTGGATACTGTGATGCGGATTGGGCCGGTGATAGAGCAGACAGGAGATCAACCACAGGCTATTGCACATTCATTGGAGGCAACTTGGTTACATGGAAGAGTAAGAAGCAGAAGGTGGTCTCTTGCTCAAGCGCAGAAGCTGAGTATAGAGCTATGCTGAAGCTTACCAACGAGCTGGTGTAGATCAAAGGCATCTTGAAGCATTTGGAGATTGATCAAGCCACGCCAATGACAATGCATTGTGATAACCAAGCAGCTATCCACATTGCCTCCAACTCGGTGTTCCATGAGAGAACCAAGCACATTGAAGTTGATTGCCACAAGGTGAGGCAGATGATCATCCTAGGAGTCATCCTGCCATGCTACACAAGGAGTGAAGATCAGTTGGCTGATGTGTTCACCAAGGCTGCAAGACAGAAGACAATGGAGTCCATTCACATCAGGCTGGGCCTCATTGATCTTGGGAAGAGAAGGAGCTGATCCCCTTTGGCTGTGAGGTCTTTACTCTTTTTCCCTCATCAAGGTTTTGTCCCAATGGGTTTTCCTTGGTGAGGTTTTTAATGAGGAAGATCTCATGGCTATCCAAGCTTAGACTTTCACAAAGCTAAGCTTGAGGGGGAGTGTTGAGATATGGAGATGATTAAGTGAGAGGATCAAGGGTGTTCATAAGAAGAAAGCTCAAGAGAAGAGAAGTGGAAGTTGTGTACGGACATGTACGGATATGGAAGTGACCGTACAGCTCAAGTACCTTGGGAAGGAAGGCAATCCGTTTATCTATCTTAGAAGTGGCCAAAGACTCGACCAGAGAGAGAGGCTTTAGGCCAGGACCGTTGGAGGATCAGATTGAACCGCGGCCTAGCTGTTGCTAGCTGTAAAGGCAAAAGGAGCATCTAGCAAAGATCCCTTTGGCATCAAGCGTGTAACAACTCTCATCCGTTCATTCAAAAGAGGCGCGCCCCTTCCCGGTTGACTCCACATGCTTAGTCTTTAGGATACGCTTTCACTATTACAAAACCCTTGTAGGTTGATCCATATAAATATGTACTCTCTCCATAATAATAAATCAGACAGTTCTATACTATTAATCTCTCTACACATTTCCATAATGATTCTCCATTAGTCACTAATCCTTTCTCTACTCAACCTAAATCATACTACTCTCTCATATACAACTCAGATTATCAAAAACTTATAGATTCATCTTGGTTTGATGATAATGACAAAGAAGTTTTCATATTCCCAAATAGGAAAACTGGGATCACCTGATTTGAAAGTGGGATAGCTTCTTCATCCTAACTCCTATGAGATTTATTCAACTTCCTGGTGATTCTCCAGTACTTTATTTATCAAAATCAAGCTTCTTACATCGCGATTCATCTTGGTTTGATTAGAATGACAAAGAAGTTGTCATATTCCCAAACAGGAAAACTGGGATCACCTGATTTGAAAGTGTGATAGCTTCTTCATCCTAACTCCTATGAGATTTTTTCCACTTACTAGTGATTTTCCACTACTTTATGTATCAAAATCAAGCTTATTACATCGCGATTCTTCCTGGTTTGATTAGAATGACAAAGAAGTTGTCATATTCTCATATTCCCAAACAGGAAAACTGGGATCACCTGAATTGAAAGTGGGATAGCTTCTTCATCCTAACTCCTATGAGATTTATTCAACTTCCTGGTGATTCTCCAATACTTTATGTATCAAAATCAAGCTTCTTACATCGCGATTCATCTTGGTTTGATTAGAATGACAAAGAAGTTGTCATATTCCCAAACAGGAAAACTGGGATCACCTGATTTGAAAGTGGGATTAGCTTCTAAATCCTAACTCCTATGAGATTTATTCCACTTCCTAAGGATTCTCCACTGTTGAGATGAGTTGAGACATATGAGAAGAGAGGTAAAGACACAAAGGAGTTGAGGGCATAAAGAGGGCAAAGGAGTTAAGAGAAGGAATGAGTTGATAGGGATGGTACGGACGGATAGGCCGTACCATTGGCCGTACAAAGGTAAAAGCGGCCAAGTAACTCTCCGGGTAACTTACATGGACTGACTTGAAGTTACACTTGACCAAGACCTTATCCGAAAGTTGGAAAGGATAAGGGAGGCGCGGCTTGACAGCTAGGACAGGCTGGCAAGAGCTGGAAAGGAAGAGCATCTAGTCTTGGATCAAGAAGATGCTTCAAACGTGTGGAGACTATCATTGGCCGGTTCAAATTAAAGCACCAGCTCTTCTTTGACTCTACATGCTTGCTTATCCTTATGATTTCGAAAACCCTAATGTGTATGGACCAATATATATTGTGAGCTCATCATTAATAAGAATCAGACAGTTCTAAACAATTAATCTCTCTAGACTTTTCATAATGATTCTCCATTAGTCTCTTAATCTCTTAAGCTACTCAAATCTCTTCTTTATTCTCATCTAAACTCAGATTATCTTTTACATTACTTAAAACTTATATGGTATCAGAGCCAGGTTGATTTCAATCTGAGTTCTTGGTGTTTTCTCTTGAAGATTCAAACTTGAAACTTTAAGAGATCAAGTGAGTGTCTTTGAAGTGTTCGTGGAAGAATCTACATCACGGGGGTTTAATCTACGTTCGGGAGTTCTTATCTGGATCTTTGGAGGTTCTTTGAAGATTAAAGACAAGACACGAGGGGTTTGAAGCTGGTGGTGTGGTTCTAAGTCTCAAGATCAAGTCTTCTACAAGTTATTAAAGTGAAACTGTTGAAGATGGAAAGTATCACTTTTAGGATTGAGTAGAGTAATCTGAGTAAATAAGAAAGACTAGAAGTGTTTTAGAAGAGATTTGAGTATGAAATGAGATTAGGAGTCTAGCATAGAATCATTGTGAGAATAAAGACTAAGAAAGACTCATAACTTGCTTAATCTTATTAATGAGAGAGTTTACATATTTATATGAAGGAGAGAGCTAGGGTTTTCGTATACAAGAGGATAAGGTAAGCATGTGGAGTCAATGCCTAATTCAAAACTATCCAATAAGGAGAGCCATCCGTGTGAGGCCTCTCTAGCTGGCTGATGCCTTTTGCTTTTACTTTCCAGCTGTGACAGCCTGTCCAAGACTCTCCCTTATCCTTTCCAACGGTCTGATCCATCCTCCAAAGGCTAAGGTAACTTCTCCTCTTTACTTAAGTAACTTGGGTAACTAGTGGTGAGGTTTGGTTGAGCTTTGGTCGATCCCATCTTGTACGGATGGTACGGCCATGTACGGCCTTGTACGGACTGGTTGATCCCAAAGCTCCCAAACCTTCCTAGTCTCCCTTCTCCTCATTCTACTCAAACCTCATCTCCCTTCTTCACTTAACTCAGCTCATCTCAACACTCCCCCTCAAGCTTAGCTTTGTGAAAGCCTAAGCTTGGACAGCCATGAGATCTTCCTCATTAAAAACCTCACTAAGGAAAACCCATTGGGACAAAACCTTAATGAGGGAAAAAGAGTAAAGATCTCATGACTAAGGGGATCAGCTGCTTCTCTTCCCAAGATCAATGAGGCCCAATCTAATATGAATGGACTCCATTGTCTTTTGCCTTGCAGCCTTGGTAAATACATCAGCCAACTGATCTTCACTCCTAGTATAACATGGCAAGATGACTCCTAGGACAATCATCTGCCTCACCTTGTGGCAATCAACCTCAATGTGCTTTGTCCTCTCATGGAACACCGAGTTGGAGGCTATATGAATGGCGGCCTGGTTGTCACAATGCATTGTCATTGGAGTGTCTTGTTTTATCTCCAAATGCTTCAAGATGCCCTTGATCCAAACTAGCTCGTTTGTAAGCTTCAGCATAGCTCTATACTCAGCTTCTGAACTTGAGCATGACACCACCTTCTGTTTCTTACTCTTCCAAGTCACCAAGTTGCCTCCAATGAATGTGCAATAGCCGGTTGTTGATCTCCTGTCAGCTCTATCACCTGCCCAATCTGCATCACAATAGCCCACCACTTCTGTGCTTCCATTGCACCCCATCCATACTCCTTGATCCGGCGAGCCATTCAGATACATTAGTAGCCTCTCCACCATACGCCAATGATGTTCCTTGGGAAGCTGCATGTGTTGACTCACCTGATTCACAGCAAAGCATATATCAGGTCTTGTGATGGTAAGATAAATCAATTTGCCAACAAGTTTTCTATAGAGTTTAGGATCATGAAATGGCTTGCTGTCTTCAATCTCCCCCTCTCTTGGTACTTTGTAGCCATCCTCCATTGGCATCCTTGCTGTCTTGCCTCCATAAGCACCTGCACCTTTCAAAAGATCAAGTGTATACTTCCTTTGGGACATGAACAAACCTTCCTTGGATCTACAAATCTCAATTCCAAGAAAGTATTTCATTTCTCCCAAGTCTTTTATTTCAAACATAGACTTTAGAAACTCCTTGGTTGCTTTGATACCTTCCTTATCACTCCCTGTGATAATGATATCATCCACATACACAAGGAGAGCAACCATACCTGAGGGAGTAGTGAGGGTAAAGAGAGTATGGTCCAATTCTGACTTCTTAAAACCTCGGCCGTTCAGAGTTGTGCTCAACTTGTTGTACCAAGCTCTTGGTGATTGCTTCAACCCATAGATAGCCTTCTTTAGCCTCAGTACATTCCCTCTTTTCACTAGATGTTCAAGACCAGGTGGAGGATACATGTATACTTCATCCTCAAGTTCTCCTTGTAAGAATGCATTCTTCACATCCATTTGCCACAATCCCCATCCAAGATTAACTGCCAAGCTTAGTACAATTCTAATGGTATGTAACTTGGCTACTGGTGCAAATGTCTCAATGTAATCCTCTCCATATGTTTGAGTGAACCCTCTTGCTACTAATCTAGTCTTCTTCCTCTCAATCTGCCCATCAGCCTTGTATTTGATTGTGAAGATCCATCTACTAGATACTGCCTTCTTCCCTTTTGGTAGTTCACTCTCATACCATGTATCATTCTTGATCATAGCTCCTGCCTCAGCTCCTACTGATTCCTTCCATTCCTTATCCTTCATTGCCTCTTCATAGCTTCTTGGAATGTGATTCTCATCTAAGTTTACCATGAATGCACAATGTGCTTCTGGATATTTAGCAAAAGAACACACGGCCTGAGTAGGATGCTTCACAGCTTGGGCATTGTAGTACACTCTTGTGTTTACCCAACTGGAAGGATCCTTTCTCAGCCTTGTACTTCTTCTCAACACTGGTCCTTCTTGCGCCATCTCTTGTTCTTCTTCTTGTGGCAGCACACTTGGTTCAGATCTTTCTTCTCCTAGCTGACTTGCTTCAGCTCCTTCTTCCCTTAGCTGACTCTCTTCAGCTTCTTGTTGATCATTTGATTCCACAGCTTGATCATGAGAACCAGAACTCTCTTCTCTACTTGTCTCTTCACGGTTTTGAGTTCTTGTTTCATTCCCCCCCTCATGGTCAAGATTGGAGGTCTGATGATCCGGTACTGGAGTAGTGCTTCTTCCACCTTGATTCATGTTGATTCCAAGACCCTCTAGGATAATCCTCAATGTTTCAGCTCTATCAGAAGTGAGATCTTTCAAATCATCTTGAGTCTGCTCCTCATAGTATCCTTTTTCTTCAACAAACTTCACTTCTCTAGATACTAACACTCTCCTTGTGTTAGGATCATAGCACTTGTATCCTTTCTGACTTGATGAATATCCAATAAACATTGCCTTTGAACTCTTAGCTTCTAGCTTGTTTCTTATCTCTCCAGGCACCATCACAAAACACAAACATCCAAAGATCTTCATATGCTCTAGAGAGGGTTTGTACTGATTCAGTACCTCAAACGGTGATTGTCCTTGAAGAATCAGAGTTGGTGTCCTGTTGATGAGATAACAAGCCGTAGCAACTGCATCACTCCAAAACTTCTTAGGCACGTTGGATTGAAACATCATGGACCTGGCTACTTCCATCAAATGCCTGTTCTTCCTCTCAGCCACACCATTCTGTTGTGGGGTATAGGGACAGCTTGTCTGATGAAGGATTCCATGCTGAGATAGGTGTAGTTTGAATGCTTGTCCCGTGTACTCTCCTCCATTATCTGACCTAAAAATCTTTATCTTGGCATTGTAATGGTTAGTCACATAGGCTTGAAAGTTTTTAAATGCATCAAGTACCCTATCTTTGGTTGGAATTAGGGTTAACCAGGTGTATTTGGATTTTTCATCAATGAAAGTTACATAGTACTTATGGTTGTCTCTAGACAGGCAAGGTGCAGTCCAAACATCAGAATGAATGAGATCAAAACATTTTTCATAAACAGTAGTAGACTTGGTAAAGACAGTTCTACAATGCTTGCCTAAAATGCAAGCTTCACACTCATTATTCTCAAAGGAAACACCTGGCAACATCAGTTTTAAAGCCTTATTATGAGGGTGTCCTAATCTAGCATGCCACAATGCATTTTTACTTAAACTAGAACCAGAAACAGAAGTAAACGAGCAGCTATATCTAGAAACAGGAGTGAGATCTTCAAGTAAATATAGCTCTCCTTTAGTCACTCCCTTTCCAATCATCTTGCTGCTTTTAATATCCTGAAACTTCACATCATTAGGACTGAATATAACATTGCATTGCAAATCAGTAGCACATTTCTTAACAGATAACAAGTTTGAAGTAAATTCAGGCATATAAAAAGCTTTAGTTTCCTTATCAAACAGTTTAAGACTTCCTATTCCTCTAATAGGAATCTTATCTCCATTAGCAATCATTACATTTCCATTCATTGGTACAATGTTTTTAATCAAATTAGTGTCACTTATCATATGATGAGATGCACCTGAATCAATCACTAATGGCTTAATGTCATGAGAACTAGCAATATGTGCAAGGATACTAGATGGTTTGAATGCATGATCATTTCTAGCAAAGTTTGCAATCCTAGATTGATTTACCATTTCTATCAAGCTCTCATGCATCCTATCAGTTCTAGTTAGATTCTTATAGTTCTCTACTACACTAGCACCAAATGAATACCCAAAGGTGTTACCATTCTCCTTGAACAACTTAATGAGAGCATCAAGGTCGGATCTCCTTAGATACTCTTGATCATTGTTCCCACGGTTGCTTGGTGCTCCAGTGTAGGCTACAAGAGACTTCCCATCACCTGCCTCACGCCCATCTATCTCCTTTCCTTTGTTTGTACCAGCACCACTTGTACCATCCGAGACATTAGCCCTTGCCTCACGATCCTTCATGAACTTAGCCGGCTTGAGGTGAGGGTGGAGTATCCAGCATTGGCTCTTCTTGTGGCCATGCTTCTTGCAGTGATCACAACTCCCATTGAACCTCCTCTCCTCAAACTTCCCATGCGCAGCCTTGTTTGCTTGTGGAGCTTCACTCCCCTCCTCTTGAGTTGCTTGACTTGCAAGGGAAAGGTCTCCTTTCTTCCCAAACAGCCCAATGGAGCCTTGCTCCTTCTGAATCCGTGCACACACATCCTCAAGGTCAGGTAGAGTATCCTCCCTAAGTAGGTGCTGGATGAGACCGTTGTACGCTGGGTTTAGGGTGAGGAGTAACCCAAAGACCTTATCTTGCTCTCTCCTCTTGTTAAGCTCATCAGCATCCGTTGTGCTTGGCCTAAGCATCTCCATCTCGGACCAGAGGCTTCTGAATCTTCCTAGATGCTTAGTGAACTCCATGTCTTCTTGTACAAGGTTGTTGATAGCTTGCTTCACCTCAAACACTCGGCTTAGGTTTGAAGTGTTGCCATACACCTTCTTCAAAGTATCCCACAGCTCTTTAGCAGACTCACAGTAGCTGTATGCATCCAGAATAGCCGGCTCAAGGGACGCATGAAGCACAGACATCACCAACATGTCCTCTTGATGCCACTTCTCTTCTGCCTTGCTTGCGGCTTCATCTTCAGCCTCTCCTTGAGTGATGAGCTTTGGAGCTTCTCCTGGCGTGATGTGCTTCCAAAGCCCCTTGCTTCCCACTGTGGTTCTCACCATCCGAGACCACACCAAGTAGTTGTTTCCCTTGAAACACACCGCCACTTTCATGTTCATGTTCATCCCACTCTCCATGTTGAATGTAGAACCCTTTAGACTTCAATAACTTTCTCTTGAGGTAACTGTCTTGAGCGAACACTAGTAGCTTCACCTTTTACCCACACAGCTTCAATAACACCTCACACAACCAATAGAACTCAGAAAGACTACCCAGAACCGCTTAAGAACACACGAACACAAAACTGTCTCTTCAAAGCTTCAATCTTGAATCTTTAAAGAACCCAACGAAACCAAGTTTCCTATGAACCTGGCTCTGATACCATATCACTTTTAGGATTGAGTAGAGTAATCTGAGTAAATAAGAAAGACTAGAAGTGTTTTAGAAGAGATTTGAGTATGAAATGAGATTAGGAGTCTAGCATAGAATCATTGTGAGAATAAAGACTAAGAGAGACTCATAACTTGCTTAATCTTATTAATGAGAGAGTTTACATATTTATATGAAGGAGAGAGCTAGGGTTTTCGTATACAAGAGGATAAGGTAAGCATGTGGAGTCAATGCCTAATTCAAAACTATCCAATAAGGAGAGCCATCCGTGTGAGGCCTCTCTAGCTGGCTGATGCCTTTTGCTTTTACTTTCCAGCTGTGACAGCCTGTCCAAGACTCTCCCTTATCCTTTCCAACGGTCTGATCCATCCTCCAAAGGCTAAGGTAACTTCTCCTCTTTACTTAAGTAACTTGGGTAACTAGTGGTGAGGTTTGGTTGAGCTTTGGTCGATCCCATCTTGTACGGATGGTACGGCCATGTACGGCCTTGTACGGACTGGTTGATCCCAAAGCTCCCAAACCTTCCTAGTCTCCCTTCTCCTCATTCTACTCAAACCTCATCTCCCTTCTTCACTTAACTCAGCTCATCTCAACAGAAAGCAGTACAAAGATGAAGGTTGCTGTGACTTTCAAGGGAAGTAACTACCTAGTATGGTCTAGGATGGTGAAGACTGCTGTGGGAAGCAAGGGCTTATGGAAGCATATCACATCTGGTGAGGCTCCAAAGCTCATTACCCAAGGAGGAGACAAGGAGAGTGTCTCGGAAGCTGAAGCTGAGAAGTGGCAACAAGAGGACTTGATGGTGATGTCTGTTCTTCATGCCTCTTTGGAGCCGTCCATTCTTGATGCTTACAGCTATTGTGAGACAGCCAAGGAGCTGTGGGAAACATTGAAGAAGGTGTATGGAAACACATCTAACCTTAGCCGGGTCTTTGAAGTGAAGAAGGCTCTAAATGGCTTAGCTCAAGAGGACATGGAGTTCACTAAGCATTTGGGGAGGTTCAGGACACTCTGGTCAGAGTTGGAGATGCTAAGGCCAAGCACAACTGATCCGGAGCTTCAAAATGAAAGGAGGGAGCAGGATAAGGTCTTTGGGTTGCTGCTTACATTGAATCCGAGCTACAATATCAAGCATGTGCTGAGGGCTGAGAAACTCCCTGATCTGGAGGATGCGTGTGCTCAGATACAAAAGGAGCAAGGCTCCATTGGCTTGTTTGGTGGCAAAGGCGACTTGTCTCTAGCAAATGCTGCGCAAACTGATCATGAAGAGACTCCACAAGCCAATAAGGCAGCACACGGCAAGTATGAGGATAGGAAGTTCAATGGCAATTGTGATCACTGCAAGAAGCATGGACACAAGAAGAGTCAGTGCTGGATACTTCATCCCCACCTAAAGCCGGCAAAGTTCATGAAGGAAAGGGAGGCACGAGCCCACGCATCTGAGGGAACAAGTGGAGCTGGGTCATCTAACCGTGGAGCTGAAGGAGAGGGTCGTGAGGGTGATGGCAAGGCACTGGTGACATACTCAGGAGCTCCTAACAACCGTGGCAATGATCATGACTACATCAGGAGATCCGAGATGGATGCTCTCATCAAAATGCTCAAGGAGAACGGTAACACTCATGGGTACTCCTTTGGTGCGTCTATGATAGCTACATCTGCCTGTGTTGATGACATTGCTAGGATGAATAGGATTAAGAGTAATGAGAACTTTAGAAATGAGTACACCTTTGCTAGAAATGCTAGGATGAATCATGAGTCCAATGCATTTAGATCACCTTTGAACTTGTGTCATAATGCTAGCAACATAACTAAACCATTAATTGTTGATTCTGGTGCATCTCATCACATGATTAGTGATACAAATCTTATTAAGGATATAGAACCAACTAATGGACATGTTATGATTATAAATGGAGACAAGATACCTATTAGAGGAATATGGAACTTGAAATTGTTTGATAAGAATACTAGAGCTTTCTATATGCCTGAATTTACATCTAACTTGCTATTTGTTAAGAAATGCACAACTGATTTGAATTGCAATGTTATATTCAGCCCTAATGATGTAAAGTTTCAGGATATTGAGAGCAGCCAATTGATTGGAAAAGGAATCACTAAAGGAGAGTTATACTTGCTTGAAGTATAAGTTTTAACAGAGTTCAGGTTGTGTGTGTGATGAACACGCCCTTAAGGGCAAGAGATCTTGTCTTGTGACAATAATGGAAGAGAATAAAAGAGAGACTGATGGAAGAATAAGAATGGTGTGAGATTAAGAGACTTTGAGTGAGAGATTAAGAGATTAGAGAGACTGAGAGATTAAGTAACCAGAGACTATGAAGGAGAAGGGAAAATCCCCCTTACTCACTTAGAGTTTACAAAATGCATACAAATGGCTTATATGTGCCTTTACATGAATCAGATCATAAACCTATATCCTAAGGCTGTAATTAAAAGATAGAATGGATGGCTAGGATGAGAGAAGGCTGGTCTTGGATGTTCTGGTGCAAGCTGTCAAGGGAGGCACGCCTGATTTGACTGGAGGGGAGAGATTGGCTCATTTTGAATCAATGGCCAAGATGAGACAGTGTGGAGATAAGGCTGTAAAGGTAAAGCCACTTTTACTTTCCAGCCTGTCTCTTTGGATCACACAGCTCATACGGAATATTTCCTTCCTCTCCTTAAGTCTCCAACGGTCATAAGAGTTCAGACAATCCGCGCCCTATCCTTGCACATTCTTCTTTTGGCTGAACCGGATGAATGGATGAGTCCCGGGTGTTGTACGGTCGATGTACGTCCTGGCCGGTCCGTACACTCGCCCTAAGTATGCACATCACCCATTCTTCTTCCTAAGTCTATCCACTCCTCTTCTTGGTTCACCCATGGCCGTACAAGGCCGTACTGTCCGTACTGATTCGTACCGACGCCCTATCTTTGCACTTCATGCCATCTTCTCTCCAACTCCTCCACCTCTTCACATGATCAGTCTAAGTCTTTCCTAGACTTAACCTCACAAGATAACTACTTCAGAACACTTCTGAAGCTTGATTGAACTCTTCTGGACATCTTCTAGAGCTTGCCCTATGATTGTACAAGCTCCATCTTCTCTTCAGTTAAATACTCCCCCTCAAGCTTGACTTTAGGAGATCCTAAGCCAAGCTTGGAACTCTGAAGAGTCTCCCTCATTAAAAACCTTACAAGGAAAACCCATTGGGACAAAACCTTGCAAGGGAAAAAGAGTAGAGCTCTCCAAAGCCTAGGGATTGGCCAGTGAGCTCTTGTGCCTTAGAACCAGTGTGGTTGGACACAAGAAGCTCTGGATCACGGCCTAATAGGTGCAGTAACTCTTCACAGCTTTGCGTACACTTCACACTTCACACTTCAGCTTCACCTCTTCATGGAACCGGTTTGAAGTCTCCCCCTCTCAACTGACTTCGCAGCCATCTTAGAGAAGCTAGGACACGACCAGATCATCTTCAAAACACCAGTGAGGCTGATCAACACTTCACACACGGCCTGCCCTCTTCATCAACCAGGTTTGGAATCTCCCCCTCTCAACAGACTTCACAACCTCTTTAGAGAAGCTAAGAGATGACCCAGAACTGTTTAATGAGGCTACAAGCAATGGTACCTGATACATTATCCCAAAGGTGCATCAGTACCTATAAAAACCAAGAAAATGAATATCCTGCATCACACTTGATGCACACAATCTCAAAATTCAATCATAATCATTTTAAGTATCTTTTCAAACACAAGCAATGAATAAGATGAATGAGAAAGATTGAAAAGAGTTTTAAAAGTCTAAGGGAACTTCCCTTGTGTTTTTGTGAGTTTCCTAACTCGGCCAATGCACCATCTTCATGGCATCATCAACTTCTTGGAAAGGCAGAATGGATTCATCAGCTTCTCCTCAATCACCTCTCATTGAAGCCGCATTGATGGAGAGCCTTCTTCCTTACTCGCCAAGGCTGCTCTGAACAGCCTTTTGCCTAGACACGCCACTGACTTGATCCGGTTGATGATCCTTGTAGAAGCCTTTGCAAAGACTTGTTACTGACCATGGATCATATGCATTAAGACTCCCCCACAAGCTTAGAACCTTTACTAGAAGGAGCTAAGCTTGTGATGATCCTATGCATCTCCATGGTCTAATAACTATCATCTTTCATGATAGCTTTCTTCTTGTGAGTTTACTCTCTTCCTTAACCAGGAACTAGGGTGTTTGAATCACCATAGAGAGTCTCACAAGACACACCTCTCATTGCATAATGACCCATGCTACACTTCCTGTAGACTAAGGACTAGATATGTCCAATGGTATTATGCAATGGCCATCTCTCATTGCATACTCAATCACACTACACTTCCTGTAGATTATGGACTAACATGTCCTAGTGATGATATGCAATGGCACAAGACCTTTGTCTTTACATTCTTGGTTGTTGGCGAGTTACATGTATCACATTCCTTGTGTACCTAACACCACCACAACTCAATGCAAGATCAGATCATCCCATTGGGATCAAACCAAGATTATCCATCCTGTTTGATCACCAATGCCACAATAATATATGATACTTGAAACAGGCTAGACAATCAAGACAATCAAGCAAAGACAATCAATTCAGTTTTTTTTTTAAATGCAACAATAGATGAATGCATTAGGTTACATACTAACTCTATGAATGAAATAGATTCAACCCAAATGAAACACAAGCCTAGATGATACTTATGCAATCAAGGCGACAAGAGTGACTCAATTCATGCTTATGCTCACTAGTTTTATCAAAGCCAATGATTCAAATAGCTTAGACATACTTCTAAATGCTTATAAGACATCACTGATGGATTTAACTATGGCATAGCAACAATCAGAACTGGACTGAGTCAAGACAAGCAGATTTCAATCTCTAACAATGACAATGCACGTTCTATTTTTAAGTTCTCTAAATGCAATGCAAGCTTACATCAGTACATTTGCAATTTAGGCTCATTTTTAAATGCATTACTACAAGAATGCACAATCTTAAGGCTTTAGCTATATGAATGCAACAGGTTCAATCCATGAGCAATATTAAGTCTATGCACAACAGTTTCAATCAAAACCAATGATGCAAGTAACTTAGACAATTTCTAATTGATGCAAGACTTTCATTGATGGATTAAACATAGGCAATAGTATCAGATAACAATAGGATTGAATTTAGACAGTATGAGTCATGCTTATGTATGCAAAGCAACTTATCAATCATGATGCAAGCAGCAGAGACATTCTACTCAATTCTACAACACATTCATGATGATTCAAGTTATGGCAACACACAAGACAATGCAATGAACAGAACATGAGATTCTGGGACTCTAGACATTACTTAATATCAATAAGACAATGCAGCAGCAAAACATTTTTAGTGCAATTAGCCTAGACATTCTACTAGAAGCAATAAACTCTTAATGGAAATAGGGAAAGCACAGAGTATAATCAAGAGATAGACCTATCAAGACATATTAAAATAGATGAGACTAGGTTTACTCCCTTGGTTCAGATAATGAAGAGTGGTTCTTAAATTTGTCACTTGAATCCCCACTTTTTCTTCTTCTCTTATTGCAATCACCCTTCTGAATTTGCCACCATGATGGAATGCTTGTGGAAGCTTCAGCAACTTCTTCAATCACCTCACAATAGAAGCCGCCTTGATAGAGTAGCCTTCTTCTTCACACAGCCAAGAGTGTGTTGAGATGAGATCACTTTGAGATGAGATCATGAGATGAAGTGTTGAGTAATGTATGTGAGGAGAGGGTATGAAGTAGTGAAGCATTAGGAAGAAAGGGATTGAGGAGGCTTAGTCCGTACAATCCGTACAGGCCGTACATGAGGAGTGGCCGTACAAGTCTTGGGTAACACTCTTCACTATTCAGGATGGTTACTTGTGAAAAGGGTGATGGTAACTATGGAGAGTTACCAGAACTTGATCAGACCGTTGAGAGAAGGATAAGGCCGCGGCTTGACAGGCTGTATGCAGCTGGAAAGGGAAAGCAACCTTATCCATTCATCCCACACATGTGGAGTCTCCCATTGGCTTAGTTTGAAACCGACGCCTAGCTCTTCCTTGACTTCACATGCTTTGCTTACTTTACCTTTAGGAAAACCCTTGTATCTTCTCCTATATATTTGTAAACTCTTCATTAATGATAATCAGACAGTTCTTGACACCAAAACACTCTCTTAGACTCAAAGGCTCTCAATCATGATCATACGCTAAACTCTTAGCTAAACTCATCACAAATCACCTCTAGACTCTTTCTAATCTCTTTCTTTCCTTATATCAAACTCAGATTCTCTAAAACTTATATGGTATTAGAGCCAGGTTCATCATAATCTGGGTTTGAGTACTAGAACACTCAAGAACACACCAGCCGCTTAGCTTTCATCCGGGTGATTCTGAAATGGAAAGCAACAAGGCAGTGGTTCCGGTTACTCTCAAGGGGGGGTAACTACCTTTTGTGGTCTCGTTTGGTGAAGACAGCAGTGGGGAGTAAGGGTTTATGGGGACACATCACACAGAGTGAAGCCCCAAAGCTCATTACTTATGAAGGCGACAAGGAGATTGTCGAGTGCGATGAAGAGAAGTGGGAGCAAGATGATCAGCTGGTGATGTCCATACTCCAACGGTCTCTTGAAGTGTCTATCCTGGAGGCATACAGCTACTGTGAGACAGCAAGGATCTTTGGGACACGCTAAAGAAGGTTTATGGTAACATCTCAAACTTGAGCCGTGTGTTTGAAGTGAAACGTGCTATCAACAGCTTGACACAGGAGGACATGGAGTTTACTAAGCACCTTGGGAGGTTCAGAGCCTTGTGGTCTGAACTGGAGATGCTGAGGCCAGGCACAACCAACCTAGATGAGCTGGCTGAGAGACGCGAGCAGGACAAGGTGTTTGGGTTGCTGCTCACGCTGAATCCAAGCTACAACAGCCTCATCAAACACATTCTGAGGTCCGGGAAGTTACCTGACCTTGAGGAAGTGTGTGCACAAGTTCAGAAGGAGGAAGGTTCTATCGGTCTCTTTGGAGGGAAAGGAGAGATCACACTTGCAAACCAAGCTGAAGTTCCGCAAGCAAACCGTGCGAGCTCTAACCAGTATGATGCAAAGAAGTTCACGGGAAATTGTGATCATTGCAAGAGACAAGGTCACAAGAAGAACCAGTGCTGGATCTTGCATCCTCATCTGAAGCCGGCCAAGTTCTCAAGAGAGAAAGATGGGAGAGCCAATGTCTCGTATGCTGGAAGTGAGCCGGGAAGTTCAAGTGTTGCTGGGAGCTCAGGCCAAGCTGGAGAGGGCGGGACACGTGAGCCTGGAGATAGCAAGGCCCTGGTGACTTACACACCTCAGCCAAGCCTTCAGAACAACCGTGAGAATGAGTACCTAAGGAGATCAGACCTTGACTCCCTCATCAAAATGCTAAAGGAGAATGGTAACACACTTGGTACTCTTGGTTACTCCTTTGGTGCATTATATGAATCGTGTAGTATTGCTAGAGAACCTGATCATTCAAGCATTGCTTATAAACCTACTAGCATACTAGGACAGTCTCATATTGCACACAATCTGTTTAAACCATTGGTAGTTGATTCAGAAGCATCTCATCATATGATTAGTGATACTAGTTTGATTAGAGACATTGAACCTACAAATGGACATGTCATGATTGCAAATGGAGATAAAATCCCAATTAGAGGAATTGGCAAGCTAAAATTGTTTGATAAAGACTCTAAAGCATTTTATATGCCTGACTTCACATCAAATCTATTATCTGTAAAGAAGTGTACTACAGATCTTAATTGCAATGTTATATTCAGTCCTAATGATGTGAAGTTTCAGGATATTGAGAGCAGCCAATTGATTGGAAAAGGAGTTACCAAGGGAGATTTATATTTACTTGAAGAACTAGCTCCTGTTTCTGATTACTTATGCTCATTTACTTCTGCTTCTATGATGAATAAAAATGCATTGTGGCATGCTAGACTAGGTCATCCCCATGTTAGGGCTTTAAACTTAATGTTACCAGGTGTGGTATTTGAAAATAAGGATTGTGAAGCTTGCATTTTAGGCAAGCATTGTAAAACTGTGTTTCCCATTTCATCTACTGTTTATGACAAGTGCTTTGATCTAATTCACTCTGATGTTTGGACTGCTCCTTGCTTGTCTAGGGATAGTTTTAAATACTTTGTCACATTCATAGATGAAAAATCGAAATACACCTGGATAACACTTATTCAAACCAAAGATAGGGTGCTTGAAGCTTTTAAAAATTTTCAAAACTATGTGACTAACCATTACAATGCCAAGATTAAAATTTTGAGATCAGATAATGGTGGGGAATACACTGGTCAAGCCTTCAAGCAACATCTAGCGCAACATGGGATACTACACCAAACGAGTTGTCCTTATACTCCTCAGCAAAATGGAGTGGCTGAGAGAAAGAATAGGCATCTCATGGAGGTGGCAAGGTCAATGATGTTTCAAGGAAATGTCCCTAAAAGGTTTTGGAGTGATGCTGTGGCTACATCGTGTTATCTAATCAACCGGATCCCAACTAAGATTCTACATGATCAGTCCCCTTTTGAAGCCTTGAACAAGTACAAACCATCATTGGAGCATATGCGAATCTTTGGATGTCTATGCTTTGTCCTTAGGCCAAAAGAGTTGAGAAACAAGCTTGAAGCAACCAGCACAAGAGCTATGTTTGTTGGCTACTCTACTACTCAAAAGGGTTACAAGTGCTATGATCCTACTACTCGAAGAGTTCTAGTCTCTAGAGATGTAAAGTTCATTGAAGCTAAGGGGTTCTATGAGGAAAAGAATCAAGATGAGCTGCTAGAATTGACAAGAGAGTCAGATAGAGCGGCCAGCCTTAGAAGTATTCTAGAGGGGCTTGGGATACATACTACCCAGGATCCGAAGGAGAGACGCAGTACAACAACCACACAACCTACCGAGGCATCAAACTTAGATCATGGGGGGGAAAACACACCTGAACCAGCTGAAGTACATGTTGAAAGCCATGATCAAGAAGGCTCAGGTGATCATGATCAAAGTATGATGCAGGAAGATACGGAGGTACCAAGCCAAGATCAAGAGGAGGAAACTAATGCAACTACAACTGAACCTGAATCAGAGCCGGCGGTGCAGCCATTGAGAAGAAGCACCAGAGTGAGAAAGGATAGTTCCAACTGGGTAAACACGAGAGTGTACTACAATGCCCAGGCTGTGGAACATCCCTCTCAAGCTGTGTGTTCCTTTGCTCATTATCCAGAAGAACATTGTGCCTTTATGGTAAGCTTAGATGAGAGCCATGTACCAAAGTCATATGAGGAAGCCATGAAGGACAAGGAGTGGAGGGAATCAGTGGGAGCTGAATCCAATGCAATGATCAAGAATGACACTTGGTATGAGAGTGAGTTACCTAAAGGAAAGAGAGCAGTGTCTAGTAGATGGATCTTCACAATTAAGTACCTAGCAAATGGACAGATTGATAGAAAGAAGACTCGCTTGGTTGCAAGAGGATTCACTCAAACATATGGAGAGGATTATATAGACACATTTGCGCCAGTTGCTAAGCTACATACCATCAGGATTGTCCTATCACTTGCGGTGAATCTTGAGTGGGGCTTGTGGCAAATGGATGTAAAGAATGCATTCCTACAAGGAGAACTAGAAGATGAAGTGTATATGTTACCTCCTCCTGGTCTAGAGCACTTGGTGAAGAAAGGGAATGTTCTCAGACTAAAGAAAGCTATCTATGGTCTGAAACAATCACCAAGGGCATGGTACAACAAGTTGAGCACAACTCTGAATGGAAGAGGCTTTAGGAAGTCAGAGCTTGATCATACTCTCTTTACACTCAACACACCTTCAGGTATTGTCGTTCTACTTGTGTATGTAGATGACATCATTATAACAGGTAGTGATAAAGAAGAGATACAAGCCACTAAAGACTTTCTTAAATCTGTTTTTGAGATTAAAGACTTGGGAAAGATGAAATACTTCCTT
Source organism: Brassica napus (assembly GCF_020379485.1). Lineage (NCBI taxonomy): Eukaryota > Viridiplantae > Streptophyta > Magnoliopsida > Brassicales > Brassicaceae > Brassica > Brassica napus. Next base: position 155,628 of record NW_026014893.1, read on the forward strand.
GGGATTGAGATATGTAGATCCAAGGAAGGTTTGTTTCTATCCCAAAGAAAGTATACACTTGATCTGTTGAAAGATGCAGGTAAGCTTGATGGAAAGACGGCCAAGACTCCCTTGGAAGATGGATACAAGGTTCCATGTGAGGGGGAGATTGAAGACAGTCCACCATTCAAGGATGCAAAGCTTTATAGAAAGCTAGTGGGTAAGCTCATATACCTAACCATCACACGTCCTGATATTTGTTTTGCTGTGAACCAGGTGAGTCAGCATATGCAAGTTCCAAAAGAACATCATTGGGGAATGGTGAACCGGCTCTTGATGTAACTTAATGGCTCAGCGGATCAAGGAGTGTGGATGGGGTGTAATGGGAGTATTGAAGTTGTAGGCTACTGTGATGCGGATTGGGCAGGAGATAGAGCAGATAGAAGGTCCACAACCGGCTACTGCACATTCATTGGAGGGAACTTAGTAACTTGGAAGAGTAAGAAACAGAAGGTGGTCTCATGCTCAAGTGCTGAAGCTGAATACCGAGCCGTGCTGAAGCTGACTAATGAGCTTGTATGGATCAAAGGGATACTGAAGCACTTGGAGATTATTACATCCACTCCAATGACCATGCATTGTGACAACCAGGCTGCTATACACATTGCCACCAACTCAGTCTTCCATGAGAGAACCAAGCACATTGAAGTAGATTGTCACAAGGTGAGGCAAATGATTCTTCTTGGAGTCATCTTACCATGTTACACGAGAAGTGAAGATCAGCTAGCAGATGTGTTCACAAAGGCAGCAAGGCAGAAGACAATTGAGTCCATTCATAGCCGGCTAGGACTCATTGATCTCACGAGAAGGAGCTAAGCCCCTTAGCTATGAGGTCTTTACTCTTTTTCCCTTATCAAAGTTTTGTCCCAATGGGTTTTCTTTGGTGAGGTTTTTAATGAGGAAGATCTCATGGCTATCCAAGCTTAGACTTTCACAAAGCTAAGCTTGAGGGGGAGTGTTGAGATGAGATCACTTTGAGATGAGATCATGAGATGAAGTGTTGAGTAATGTATGTGAGGAGAGGGTATGAAGTAGTGAAGCATTAGGAAGAAAGGGATTGAGGAGGCTTAGTCCGTACAATCCGTACAGGCCGTACATGAGGAGTGGCCGTACAAGTCTTGGGTAACACTCTTCACTATTCAGGATGGTTACTTGTGAAAAGGGTGATGGTAACTATGGAGAGTTACCAGCACTTGATCAGACCGTTGAGAGAAGGATAAGGCCGCGGCTTGACAGGCTGTATGCAGCTGGAAAGGGAAAGCAACCTTATCCATTCATCCCACACATGTGGAGTATAAGATTTGAGTATTGGGAAAAGTATAAAGAGAATAAATGGATTTGAGAATGATTTAGACTAGAATCATGATGAACAAGTAAGAGTATGATCAAGAGAGACTCTCGGTGTGTCTTTCATTAATGAACAAGGTTACAATATATAGAAGGCTAAGACATAACAAGGGCTAGCTAGGTTAAAATGAAAAGCATGTGGAGTCAACAGGTGAGGAGCGTCCGGTTTGAATTGAGCGGCTAAGGATCTTCACACGCTTTGGTCTTTGGCTAAAGTAGCTTTTACTTTACAACTAGTGACAGCCTGGATGTGCCTGCCTTATCCCTTCAACGGTCTGATGCTGGAACAGGAGTAAGATGTGTGAAACTCTAAGTTAACTTCACCGGGGTAACTTGTGGTCGACTCAACTCCTTTCATCATCCTAAATGGTACGGCCTGGTACGGCCTTACTTGTACGGATGACCTAACCTCAACTCCTCTCCATTACTCCATACTTCTCTAAACCTTCAGCCTATCATCAAGTCTTCCTCTTCAATTGTTTACTCTGTTCAACACTCCCCCTCAAGCTTAACTTAGTGCCTTAGTTAAGCTTGGACAGCCATGAGATCTTCCTCATTAAAAACCTCACCAAGGAAAACCCATTGGGACAAAACCTTGATGAGGGAAAAAGAGTAAAGATCTCATGACTAAGGGAACTAGCTCCTTGGTGTTAGATCAATGAGCCCCAACCTGATATGTATGGACTCTATTGTCTTGTGTCTCGCAGCTTTGGTAAATATGTCAGCTAACTGATCTTCGCTTCTGGTATAACAAGGCAAGATCACTCCAAGAACCATCATCTGCCTCACTTTGTGACAATCCACTTCTATGTGCTTGGTTCTCTCATGAAACACAGAGTTGGAGGCAATGTGAATTGCTGCTTGATTGTCACAATGCATAGTCATTGGTGTAGACTGCTCCACGCCTAGATGTTTTAATATCCCCTTGATCCACACCAACTCATTTGTAAGCTTCAGCATAGCTCTATATTCAGCTTCCGCACTTGAACACGACACCACCTTTTGCTTCTTGCTTTTCCACGTGACAATGTTGCCTCCAATGAAGGTGCAGTAGCCGGTGGTTGATCTTCTGTCCTCTCTATCTCCAGCCCAATCAGCATCACAGTAGCCCACCACTTCAGTACTCTTGTTACAGCCTAGCCACACACCTTGGCCTGAAGCTCCATTTAGGTACATCAAGATTCTCTCTACCATGCCCCAATGATGTTCCTTTGGTGTTTGCATGTGTTGGCTAACCTGGTTTACAGCAAAACATATATCAGGTCTTGTGATTGTTAGGTAGATTAGCTTACCCACTAGCTTCCTATAAAGCTTAGGATCCTGAAGTGGCTTGTTGTCTTCAAGCTCCCCCTTGCGTGGGACTTTATATCCATCCTCCATTGGCATCTTGGCTGTCTTTCCTCCAAGAGCACCTGCATCCTTTAAAAGATCAAGTGTATATTTCCTTTGAGACATGAACAAACCTTCCTTGGATCTACAAATCTCAATACCAAGGAAGTATTTCATTTCTCCCAAGTCTTTGATTTCAAAAACAGATTTCAGAAACTCTTTAGTCTCTTGTATCGCAACCTTATCACTACCTGTTATGATTATGTCATCAACATACACGAGGAGAGCTATGATACCTGATGGCGTTGTGAGAGTAAACAAGGTGTGATCAAGCTCAGATTTGATGAACCCACGCCCATTCAGCGTAGTACTCAACTTGTTGTACCAAGCTCTTGGTGACTGTATCAAGCCATAAATAGCCTTCTTTAGTCTCAAGACATTCCCTGGCTTCACTAGATGTTCAATATCACTTTTAGGATTGAGTAGAGTAATCTGAGTAAATAAGAAAGACTAGAAGTGTTTTAGAAGAGATTTGAGTATGAAATGAGATTAGGAGTCTAGCATAGAATCATTGTGAGAATAAAGACTAAGAGAGACTCATAACTTGCTTAATCTTATTAATGAGAGAGTTTACATATTTATATGAAGGAGAGAGCTAGGGTTTTCGTATACAAGAGGATAAGGTAAGCATGTGGAGTCAATGCCTAATTCAAAACTATCCAATAAGGAGAGCCATCCGTGTGAGGCCTCTCTAGCTGGCTGATGCCTTTTGCTTTTACTTTCCAGCTGTGACAGCCAGTCCAAGACTCTCCCTTATCCTTTCCAACGGTCTGATCCATCCTCCAAAGGCTAAGGTAACTTCTCCTCTTTACTTAAGTAACTTGGGTAACTAGTGGTGAGGTTTGGTTGAGCTTTGGTCGATCCCATCTTGTACGGATGGTACGGCCATGTACGGCCATGTACGGCCTTGTACGGACTGGTTGATCCCAAAGCTCCCAAACCTTCCTAGTCTCCCTTCTCCTCATTCTACTCAAACCTCATCTCCCTTCTTCACTTAACTCAGCTCATCTCAACACTCCCCTTCAAGCTTAGCTTTGTGGAAGCCTAAGCTTGGACAGCCATGAGATCTTCCTCATTAAAAACCTCACTAAGGAAAACCCATTGGGACAAAACCTTAATGAGGGAAAAAGAGTAAAGATCTCATGACTAAGGGGATCAGCTGCTTCTCTTCCCAAGATCAATGAGGCCCAATCTAATATGAATGGACTCCATTGTCTTTTGCCTTGCAGCCTTGGTAAATACATCAGCCAACTGATCTTCACTCCTAGTATAACATGGCAAGATGACTCCTAGGACAATCATCTGCCTCACCTTGTGGCAATCAACCTCAATGTGCTTTGTCCTCTCATGGAACACCGAGTTAGAGGCTATGTGAATGGCGGCCTGGTTGTCACAATGCATTGTCATTGGAGTGTCTTGTTTTATCTCCAAATGCTTCAAGATGCCCTTGATCCAAACTAGCTCGTTTGTAAGCTTCAGCATAGCTCTATACTCAGCTTCTGCACTTGAGCATGACACCACCTTCTGTTTCTTACACTTCCAAGTCACCAAGTTGCCTCCAATGAATGTGCAATACCGGTTGTTGATCTCCTGTCAGCTCTATCACCTGCCGAATCTGCATCACAATAGCCCACCACTTCTGTGCTTCCATTGCACCCCATCCATACTCCTTGATCCGGCGAGCCATTCAGATACATTAGTAGCCTCTCCACCATACGCCAATGATGTTCCTTGGGAAGCTGCATGTGTTGACTCACCTGATTCACAGCAAAGCATATATCAGGTCTTGTGATGGTAAGATAAATCAATTTGCCAACAAGTTTTCTATAGAGTTTAGGATCATGAAATGGCTTGCTATCTTCAATCTCCCCCTCTCTTGGTACTTTGTAGCTAATACACTCCTAGGATGCTTCTCTGGTTAGAATGGGATAGATCCTTGCAAACAGAGAATCAAAGACTCAATCTTCTTCAAGGTTTGTGGAATGAATGGTGACACAAAGAGATGTGAGAGGTCTCCTTGATACTCCTAAGTGAATCCCTTGGATATGACACACCAAGACAATCACTCTTGTGGTTTTGTTAGATATGACACACTAACAAAGACTCAAGAACACTCAGATCTACAAGAAGACTTGCAGCCGTCAGAGAGAGACAAGAGTCTGAAAATAAAAGATTGGATAGTTCTATTAGGGTTTTCAGACACATATTTATAGAGAAAGCAAGGAACAGGCTCCTTGGTCTCTAAATGGGCCTTAAAAATAAACCTTATAAAACCTTATAAAAACCTTATAAAACCTTATAAGGGTTCTCAAGTCTGGCAGCTTAATTCTCAAGTCTAGCAGCCTAATTCTCAAGTCTAGCAGCCTAATTCTGCTTCATGTTATCAAAGATAAATAATTAAAATAAAGTCTTGAACTGAGATCATCAAATGAGTGATAGGAAAGCAACATATGGCCTCATTAAAAACCTATCTTTGGAAAACCCAGTGGGACAAAACCAAAGATAGGGAAAAAGAGCACACATATGTTACTTGCTCATTTGATGTCTATCTTGGAGCTGAGATGGCTTGAATTGTGGCAAGTGTGTCTTGGTTGATCAAGCTTCTTCCAAGACTCTCTTCTTGCTTCAGTGATGTCTTAAGTAATCCTCCAATGGCTTCTTTGAGTTGCTTGCTTCTGGCTCGAGTCATAGGACCTTCAGATATGGCTAGAGCTCCTCCATCAGTTGGATCATCCATGCTCTCATTATCTTCTTTGTTTGGCTGGTCCATGATCATATCATCCCCTCCCTCTTGAAAAGGATTTGTCCTCAAATCTAGCTCATCTGCAACAAAAGGAGCCAAGTCAGTAACATTAAAGCTATTACTTATATCATACTTACCTTGAAGATCAAGCTTGTAGGCATTGTCATTGATTTTCTGGATGACTTCAAAAGGGCCATCAATCCGCGGCATGAGCTTAGATTTTCTTTCATTTGGAAACCTCTCCTTGCGCAAGTGAACCCACACTTTATCACCTACATCAAAGATCATCTCACGCCTGCCTTTGTTTGCTCTTTTAGTGTACTGCTTGGTTTTCTCCACAATGTTTCTTCTTGCCTGCTCATGAATCTGCTGCACCATTTCTGCTTTCTTTTTCCCATCCATGCTCACCCTTTCACACTCAGGTAAAGGCATTAGATCCAAAGGTGAGATGGGATTGAACCCATAAACAATTTCAAAAGGAGAATACTTAGAAGCAGAATGCTGAGCATGATTATAAGCAAATTCACAGTGAGGCAAGTACTCTTCCCATGATTTCAGATTCTTTTTAATGAATGCACGCAAGAGAGTTCCAAGAGTTCTATTAACTACCTCAGTTTGCCCATCAGTTTGTGGATGACATGTAGTAGAGAATAACAGCTTAGTACCTAGCTTAGACCAAAGAGTCTTCCAAAAATAACTAAGAAACTTAGTATCTCTATCAGAAACTATAGTCTTAGGCATGCCATGAATGCGCACAATATCTTTAAAGAACAGGTTAGCAACATGCAATGCATCATCAGTTTTATGGCAAGCAATGAAATGTGCCATTTTTGAAAACCTATCCACAACTACAAAGATAGAATCCTTACCTGTCGTGGTCCTTGGCAAACCCACAATAAAATCCATGATATATAATTCCAAGGGTGAGTAGGAATAGGTAAAAGAGTGTACAAACCATGTGGTTGAACCTTAGATTTGGCAAGCTTGCAAGTGGTGCATCTACCACAGATTCTCTCAACATCTCGTTTCATGTGTGGCCAGTAAAAGTGATCCTGCAAGACTTTAAGAGTTTTTGCTATACCAAAATGACCCATCAAGAGTATTCAAGAGGACATACCTTCTAGATAGTGCATCAGCAACTATATTTTCCTTACCTTGTTTGTATTTGATCACATAAGGGAAGGTTTCAATGAATTCTACCCATCTGGCGTGTCTCTTGCTGAGCTTGCTTTGTCCTTTGAGGTACTTGAGAGATTCATGGTCTGTGTGAATGACAAACTCCTTTGGCCAGAGATAATGCTGCCAAGTCTGTAGAGCTCTCACCAAGGCGTAGAGTTCTTTGTCATAAGTGGCATAGTTGAGAGTAGCTCCACTGAGTTTCTCACTGAAATAAGCAATAGGTCTTTTATCTTGCATCAACACAGCACCAATTCCAATTCCTGAGGCATCACACTCTATTTCAAATGTTTTAGAAAAATCAGGAAGTATGAGAAGAGGAGATTGAGTAAGCTTCTCTTTAAGGAGTTGGAATGCGGCTTCTTGAACTTCTCCCCACTTGAATCCTACATCCTTCTTGATTATCTCAGTCAGGGGAGCTGCTAGAGTGCTGAAATCCTTCACAAAGCGCCTATAGAAACCTGCCAGTCCATGGAAACTCCTTACTTCTCCCACTGTAGTTGGACTCGGCCACTCTTGTATTGCTTTGATCTTCTCCTGATCCACCTTTACACCATCTGCACTTACAACAAAACCTAGAAAGACCAAGTTATCTGTGCAAAAAGTGCACTTCTTCAGATTGGCATAAAGTTTTTCTTTTCTCAAAACATCCAAAACAGCCCTAAGATGTTCTATATGATCTTCTAAGCATTTGCTGTAAACTAATATATCATCAAAGTACACAACAACAAAGATGCCTATGAAAGACCTAAGGATATGATTCATCAGTCTCATGAATGTACTAGGAGCATTGGTTAATCCAAATGGCATAACTAACCACTCATACAAGCCATGTTTAGTTTTAAAAGCAGTTTTCCACTCATCTCCTTCTTTCATCCTAATCTGATGATATCCACTTTTCAAATCTATCTTAGAAAAGAAGCAAGAACCATGTAACTCATCAAGCATATCATCTAATCTAGGAATAGGGTGGCGATACTTCACTGTTATGTTGTTGATTGCTCTACAATCAACACACATGCGCCAGCTCCCATCTTTCTTAGGCACAAGGAGCACTGGAACTGCACAGGGACTCAAGCTCTCTCGGATATGACCCTTCTCCATCAGCTCCTCTACTTGTCTTTGCAATTCTTTAGTCTCCACTGGATTAGTTCTGTATGCAGGTCTGTTTGGTAGTGTTGAACCAGGTACAAAGTCGATTTGGTGCTCAATCCCACGAACTGGAGGCAATCCAATGGGGCTATCTTCTGGAAACACATCTGCATATTCCTGTAAAAGAGAGACTAGTTCACTCGGTTGATCCGGTGTGTGATCAGTGACTGTTAGTAAAGTCTCCTTAAACATAAGCAAGATAATAGAATTTTGAGAGTAAAGAATTCTTTTGATATCTCCCTGTTTGGCATAGAGGCTGTGATGCTTGTTCTGATCAGGTTTGAGGTCTATCTCTTTCTCCTTCTTTTTCTGAAGCTGGAGTTGATCTTCATGAACCTCTTTAGGAGATAAAGGCACTAGTACAGTCTTCTTTCCCTTGAATTCAAATGAGTGCTTGTTGGTGAAGCCATCATGATTCACACGTCTATCATACTGCCAGGGTCTTCCAAGGAGTATATGACTGGCTTCCATTGGCAACACGTCACACAAGACTTCATCTTCATATCTACCAATGGCTATAGGAACCAGCACTTGAGTTGACACTCTCATTTCGCCCTCCTCATTAAGCCACTGCAATCTGTATGGTTTTGGGTGTTTCTGAATCTTCAAACCCAATTTCTTCACCATTGTCTCACTAGCTACATTGACACAACTTCCTCCATCAATAATGAGACTGCACACCTTTCCCTGAACCATACACCTTGTGTAAAACAGATTCTCACGCTGCTCAAGGTCTCTATTCTTAGTTTGCAAGTTCAAGAGTCTTCTTGTCACCAACAACCTTCCTCTCACTGGTTCTACTTCACTTTCTTCTCCAGATTGATCAAGATCAGATTCAGACTTCTCTTCTTCTGATTCATACTCTCCATTCTCAAGAAGAATCATGACCTTTTTGTTGGTGCACTCATTGGCATAATGCCCACGCCCTTGGCACTTGAAACACTTAACATCTCGGGATCTGGAACTAGTAGCTTCTGCTTTGCCTTTGTCTTTGTCTCGGTCTTTGCTGAATATGCTACCCGGCTTACTATCTTCTTTCTGCGGAGGCTTACTGTCTTTCAGGTAGGATGGTTTCTCATCTTTAGAATGTTGGTACTTGCTGGAGCTATAGTTGCTACGGGAGTGATGCTTCCTTTTGATCTGCTGCTCCACCAGAATAGCTTTGTGCAACATCTCTTCTATCTCCACATAGTGTTGCATCTCCACACTGTCCTGTATCTCGCGGTTAAGTCCTCCAAGAAACCTTGACATAGTAGCCTCTCTGTCCTCAGATATACCAGCTCTCAACATCAGTAGTTCCATGTCCTGATAGTACTCCTCCACGGTCTTAGATCCTTGTGTAAGTCTTCTCAATTTCTGATGCAAGTCGCGGTGATAATGGCTAGGCACAAACCTCTTCCGCATAAGAGACTTCATCTCATGCCAAGACTCAACTGGATACTCCTGATTCAACCTCCTTGTAGTAACCAATTGATCCCACCAGCTCAAGGCATAATCATGAAACTCAGTAGCAGCAATCTGGATTCTTTGAGCATTGGTGTAGTGTTGGCAGTTGAAAACGAGCTCAATCTTCTTCTCCCACTCGAGATAAGCGTCTGGATCAACCTTGCCATGGAAGGGAGGAATTTTAATCTTCAAACCAGCAAACTCATCACGGTAAGATCTTCTCCCATCACGATCACGATGATATCTCCTTCTATTATCTCGCGATGATGATGATGAACCACTCTTCTCAACTCTGTGGCGCTCATAATAGTTATCAGTCTCCTGTGATCCACCATGCTCTTGTCTAGTATGATCTCGTCGGTTCTGCCTTGGTTCACGCCTCTGTTCTGAAGACTGGGCATCAAGTTCTTCGCGGAAAGAAATCAATCTCGTTTCCATCATGTTTTGCATACGGCGAGTCAAAGCTTCCAGCAAAGCTTTGTGTTCGAGACTAACTCCTTCATCCTCTTCTGTATCTCCTGCCATAGTACCTGAAACAACAGAAGAAAATCGACAGTAAGAAGTTCAAGAAACAAAAAGAAATCAATTCAAATAAGGAAACAAGAACAAAAGATTAAATAGGCGGCAAAAGAGATTTCTATCAGATTTGAATTTCCGGTAACTTATCCAATAAGAATCTCAAGAGTCTTTTCGAATTCACACGATCAACACCTCTACTTTTATCAGATTTTAACAAAACAACAACAGATCTATCAAAGAAACAACAAGAGATGGTCGGATCTATCACAGATCTATCAATTTAAAAACACACAGCAACAGATCTAGCAATACTGAACTCAGAGTGAATCAAATCGACAGAAACAACACAACAAAACTCAGATCTATCAATAGTTATGAAACCAAGAGACAGATTTGAGTGAAAACTTAAAGAAAACGAGAACTTCCCTAGCCAGAGTTGCTCTGATACCACATAATACACTCCTAGGATGCTTCTCTGGTTAGAATGGGATAGATCCTTGCAAACAGAGAATCAAAGACTCAATCTGCTTCAAGGTTTGTGGAATGAATGGTGACACAAAGAGATGTGAGAGGTCTCCTTGATACTCCTAAGTGAATCCCTTGGATATGACACACCAAGACAATCACTCTTGTGGTTTTGTTAGATATGACACACTAACAAAGACTCAAGAACACTCAGATCTACAAGAAGACTTGCAGCCGTCAGAGAGAGACAAGAGTCTGAAAATAAAAGATTGGATAGTTCTATTAGGGTTTTCAGACACATATTTATAGAGAAGGCAAGGAACAGGCTCCTTGGTCTCTAAATGGGCCTTAAAATAAACCTTATAAAACCTTATAAAAACCTTATAAAACCTTATAAGGGTTCTCAAGTCTGGCAGCTTAATTCTCAAGTCTAGCAGCCTAATTTTCAAGTCTAGCAGCCTAATTCTGCTTCATGTTATCAAAGATAAATAATTAAAATAAAGTCTTGAACTGAGATCATCAAATGAGTGATAGGAAAGCAACATATGGCCTCATTAAAAACCTATCTTTGGAAAACCCAGTGGGACAAAACCAAAGATAGGGAAAAAGAGCACACATATGTTACTTGCTCATTTGATGTCTATCTTGGAGCTGAGATGGCTTGAATTGTGGCAAGTGTGTCTTGGTTGATCAAGCTTCTTCCAAGACTCTCTTCTTGCTTCAGTGATGTCTTAAGTAATCCTCCAATGGCTTCTTTGAGTTGCTTGCTTCTGGCTCGAGTCATAGGACCTTCAGATATGGCTAGAGCTCCTCCATCAGTTGGATCATCCATGCTCTCATTATCTTCTTTGTTTGGCTGGTCCATGATCATATCAGTAGCCATCCTCCATTGGCATCCTTGCTATCTTGCCTCCATAAGCATCTGCACCTTTCAAAAGATCAAGTGTATACTTCCTTTGGGACATGAACAAACCTTCCTTGGATCTACAAATCTCAATTCCAAGAAAGTATTTCATTTCTCCCAAGTCTTTTATTTCAAACATAGAGTTTAGAAACTCCTTGGTTGCTTTGATACCTTCCTTATCACTCCCTGTGATAATGATATCATCCACATACACAAGGAGAGCAACCATACCTGAGGGAGTAGTGAGGGTAAAGAGAGTATGGTCCAATTCTGACTTCTTAAAACCTCGGCCGTTCAGAGTTGTGCTCAACTTGTTGTACCAAGCTCTTGGTGATTGCTTCAACCCATAGATAGCCTTCTTTAGCCTCAGTACATTCCCTCTTTTCACTAGATGTTCAAGACCAGGTGGAGGATACATGTATACTTCATCCTCAAGTTCTCCTTGTAAGAATGCATTCTTCACATCCATTTGCCACAATCCCCATCCAAGATTAACTGCCAAGCTTAGTACAATTCTAATGGTATGTAACTTGGCTACTGGTGCAAATGTCTCAATGTAATCCTCTCCATATGTTTGAGTGAACCCTCTTGCTACTAATCTAGTCTTCTTCCTCTCAATCTGCCCATCAGCCTTGTATTTGATTGTGAAGATCCATCTACTAGATACTGCCTTCTTTCCTTTTGGTAGTTCACTCTCATACCATGTATCATTCTTGATCATTGCTCCTGCCTCAGCTCCTACTGATTCCTTCCATTCCTTATCCTTCATTGCCTCTTCATAGCTTCTTGGAATGTGATTCTCATCTAAGTTTACCATGAATGCACAATGTGCTTCTGGATATTTAGCAAAAGAACACACGGCCTGAGTAGGATGCTTCACAGCTTGGGCATTGTAGTACACTCTTGTGTTTACCCAACTGGAAGGATCCTTTCTCAGCCTTGTACTTCTTCTCAACACTGGTCATTCTTGCGCCATCTCTTGTTCTTCTTCTTGTGGCAGCACACTTGGTTCAGATCTTTCTTCTCCTAGCTGACTTGCTTCAGCTCCTTCTTCCCTTAGCTGACTCTCTTCAGCTTCTTGTTGATCATTTGATTCCACAGCTTGATCATGAGAACCAGAACTCTCTTCTCTACTTGTCTCTTCACGGTTTTGAGTTCTTGTTTCATTCCCCCCCTCATGGTCAAGATTGGAGGTCTGATGATCCGGTACTGGAGTAGTGCTTCTTCCACCTTGATTCATGTTGATTCCAAGACCCTCTAGGATAATCCTCAATGTTTCAGCTCTATCAGAAGTGAGATCTTTCAAATCATCTTGAGTCTGCTCCTCATAGTATCCTTTTTCTTCAACAAACTTCACTTCTCTAGATACTAACACTCTCCTTGTGTTAGGATCATAGCACTTGTATCCTTTCTGACTTGATGAATATCCAATAAACATTGCCTTTGAACTCTTAGCTTCTAGCTTGTTTCTTATCTCTCCAGGCACCATCACAAAACACAAACATCCAAAGATCTTCATATGCTCTAGAGAGGGTTTGTACTGATTCAGTACCTCAAACGGTGATTGTCCTTGAAGAATCAGAGTTGGTGTCCTGTTGATGAGATAACAAGCCGTAGCAACTGCATCACTCCAAAACTTCTTAGGCACGTTGGATTGAAACATCATGGACCTGGCTACTTCCATCAAATGCCTGTTCTTCCTCTCAGCCACACCATTCTGTTGTGGGGTATAGGGACAGCTTGTCTGATGAAGGATTCCATGCTGAGATAGGTGTAGTTTGAATGCTTGTCCCGTGTACTCTCCTCCATTATCTGACCTAAAAATCTTTATCTTGGCATTGTAATGGTTAGTCACATAGGCTTGAAAGTTTTTAAATGCATCAAGTACCCTATCTTTGGTTGGAATTAGGGTTAACCAGGTGTATTTGGATTTTTCATCAATGAAAGTTACATAGTACTTATGGTTGTCTCTAGACAGGCAAGGTGCAGTCCAAACATCAGAATGAATGAGATCAAAACATTTTTCATAAACAGTAGTAGACTTGGTAAAGACAGTTCTACAATGCTTGCCTAAAATGCAAGCTTCACACTCATTATTCTCAAAGGAAACACCTGGCAACATCAGTTTTAAAGCCTTATTATGAGGGTGTCCTAATCTAGCATGCCACAATGCATTTTTACTTAAACTAGAACCAGAAACAGAAGTAAACGACCAGCTATATCTAGAAACAGGAGTGAGATCTTCAAGTAAATATAGCTCTCCTTTAGTCACTCCCTTCCCAATCATCTTGCTGCTTTTAATATCCTGAAACTTCACATCATTAGGACTGAATATAACATTGCATTGCAAATCAGTAGCACATTTCTTAAAAGATAACAAGTTTGAAGTAAATTCAGGCATATAAAAAGCTTTAGTTTCCTTATCAAACAGTTTAAGACTTCCTATTCCTCTAATAGGAATCTTATCTCCATTAGCAATCATTACATTTCCATTCATTGGTACAATGTTTTTAATCAAATTAGTGTCACTTATCATATGATGAGATGCACCTGAATCAATCACTAATGGCTTAATGTCATGAGAACTAGCAATATGTGCAAGGATACTAGATGGTTTGAATGCATGATCATTTCTAGCAAAGTTTGCAATCCTAGATTGATTTACCATTTCTATCAAGCTCTCATGCATCCTATCAGTTCTAGTTAGATTCTGATAGTTCTCTACTACACTAGCACCAAATGAATACCCAAAGGTGTTACCATTCTCCTTGAACAACTTAATGAGAGCATCAAGGTCGGATCTCCTTAGATACTCTTGATCTATGTTCCCACGGTTGCTTGGTGCTCCAGTGTAGGCTACAAGAGACTTCCCATCACCTGCCTCACGCCCATCTATCTTCTTTCCTTTGTTTGTACCAGCACCACTTGTACCATCCGAGACATTAGCCCTTGCCTCACGATCCTTCATGAACTTAGCCGGCTTGAGGTGAGGGTGGAGTATCCAGCATTGGCTCTTCTTGTGGCCATGCTTCTTGCAGTGATCACAACTCCCATTGAACCTCCTCTCCTCAAACTTCCCATGCGCAGCCTTGTTTGCTTGTGGAGCTTCACTCCCCTCCTCTTGAGTTGCTTGACTTGCAAGGGAAAGGTCTCCTTTCTTCCCAAACAGCCCAATGGAGCCTTGCTCCTTCTGAATCCGTGCACACACATCCTCAAGGTCAGGTAGAGTATCCTCCCTAAGTAGGTGCTGGATGAGACCGTTGTACGCTGGGTTTAGGGTGAGGAGTAACCCAAAGACCTTATCTTGCTCTCTCCTCTTGTTAAGCTCATCAGCATCCGTTGTGCTTGGCCTAAGCATCTCCATCTCGGACCAGAGGCTTCTGAATCTTCCTAGATGCTTAGTGAACTCCATGTCTTCTTGTACAAGGTTGTTGATAGCTTGCTTCACCTCAAACACTCGGCTTAGGTTTGAAGTGTTGCCATACACCTTCTTCAAAGTATCCCACAGCTCTTTAGCAGACTCACAGTAGCTGTATGCATCCAGAATAGCCGGGTCAAGGGACGCATGAAGCACAGACATCACCAACATGTCCTCTTGATGCCACTTCTCTTCTGCCTTGCTTGCGGCTTCATCTTCAGCCTCTCCTTGAGTGATGAGCTTTGGAGCTTCTCCTGGCGTGATGTGCTTCCAAAGCCCCTTGCTTCCCACTGTGGTTCTCACCATCCGAGACCACACCAAGTCGCCACTTTCATGTTCATGTTCATCCCACTCTCCATGTTGAATGTAGAACCCTTTAGACTTCAATAACTTTCTCTTGAGGTAACTGTCTTGAGCGAACACTAGTAGCTTCACCTTTTACCCACACAGCTTCAATAACACCTCACACAACCAATAGAACTCAGAAAGACTACCCAGAACCGCTTAAGAACACACGAACACAAAACTGTCTCTTCAAAGCTTCAATCTTGAATCTTTAAAGAACCCAACGAAACCAAGTTTCCTATGAACCTGGCTCTGATACCATATCACTTTTAGGATTGAGTAGAGTAATCTGAGTAAATAAGAAAGACTAGAAGTGTTTTAGAAGAGATTTGAGTATGAAATGAGATTAGGAGTCTAGCATAGAATCATTGTGAGAATAAAGACTAAGAGAGACTCATAACTTGCTTAATCTTATTAATGAGAGAGTTTACATATTTATATGAAGGAGAGAGCTAGGGTTTTCGTATACAAGAGGATAAGGTAAGCATGTGGAGTCAATGCCTAATTCAAAACTATCCAATAAGGAGAGCCATCCGTGTGAGTCCTCTCTAGCTGGCTGATGCCTTTTGCTTTTACTTTCCAGCTGTGACAGCCTGTCCAAGACTCTCCCTTATCCTTTCCAACGGTCTGATCCATCCTCCAAAGGCTAAGGTAACTTCTCCTCTTTACTTAAGTAACTTGGGTAACTAGTGGTGAGGTTTGGTTGAGCTTTGGTCGATCCCATCTTGTACGGATGGTACGGCCATGTACGGCCATGTACGGCCTTGTACGGACTGGTTGATCCCAAAGCTCCCAAACCTTCCTAGTCTCCCTTCTCCTCATTCTACTCAAACCTCATCTCCTTTCTTCACTTAACTCAGCTCATCTCAACATTCAAGACCCGGAGGAGGATACATATATACTTCATCTTCAAGTTCTCCTTGCAAGAAGGCATTTTTCACATCCATTTGCCAAAGATCCCACTCCAAGTTCACTGCCAATGACAATACTATTCTGATGGTGTGTAGCTTAGCAACAGGAGCAAATGTATCAATGTAGTCCTCCCCATAGGTCTGAGTGAACCCTCTTGCCACCAATCTTGTTTTGCGCCTATCAATGGTTCCATCAGCCTTGTATTTGATTGTGAAGATCCACCTACTAGACACAGCCTTCTTCCCTTTAGGTAGTTCACTCTCATACCATGTATCATTTTTAATCATAGCTCCAGCCTCATCTCCAACTGATTCCCTCCATAAATCATCCTGCATAGCCTCTTCATATGACCTCGGCACTTGACTCTTATCAAGGCTTACCATGAACGTGCAATGCTCATTAGGGAACTGGGCAAATGAGCACACTGCTTGTGATGGATGAGCAACATCATGTGCATTGTAGTACACTCTTGTATTAGTCCAATTTGATGGAGGTTTCTTCACTCTTGAGCTTCTCCTCAATGTAACCTCCTCCTGAACTTGTACTGGTTCTGAAGCCTCAACTCTCTCCTCTTCTAGTACTTCTTGTTCCTCTCTTTCAGACTTCTCTTGTCCTTCACTCTCAGGTACACATACCTCTTCTTCAGGTACATGTATCTCTTCTTCTTGACCCTGATCATGAGTTCCGGAAACTTCTTCTTCTTGTGCATTTGTCTCAGATTCTCCCCCCGATGATCATGGTTAGTTGCTTCTTCAGCTTCGTGTCTCTTGTCACTGTCTTGACTCTTCTGATCCTGGGTTAAATTAATCCCAAGACCCTCCAGAATACGTCTCAGCCCGGCTGCTCTGTCTGGTGAGTAAGCTAGATCCTTTAGCTCATCCCATTTCCTCTCACTATAATATCCTCTTGATTCCATAAACTTCACTTCCCTGGATATAAGAACTCTTCTTGCTATAGGATCATAGCATTTAAACCCCTTTTGAGTAGTCGAATATCCAATGAACATAGCCCTTGTGCTCTTTGCTTCTAGCTTGTTCCTCATCCCACTCGGTACCATCACAAAGCATACGCAGCCAAACACTCTTAAGTGTGTTAGTGATGGTTTGATCTTGTTTAGCACTTCAAATGGAGACTGATCCTCAAGCACTCTTGTAGGTATCCTATTGATCAGATAACATGCAGAGGCGACTGCATCACTCCAAAATCTCTTTGGGACATTAGCTTGAAACATCATAGACCTTGCAACTTCCATCAGATGTCTGTTCTTCCTCTCAGCCACACCATTTTGTTGTGGTGTATAAGGACAGCTCGTTTGATGAAGGATGCCATGTTGAGCTAAGTGTTGCTTGAAGGCATGACTTGTATATTCTCCACCATTGTCTGATCTGAAAATCTTAATCTTGGCATCATATTGGTTAGTTACATAAGTCTGAAAGTTCTTAAATGCTTCAAGCACCCTATCCTTAGTTTGAATGAGTGTTATCCAGGTGTATTTGGATTTTTCATCTATGAATGTGACAAAGTATTTAAAGTTTTCTCTAGATAAACAAGGAGCAGTCCAAACATCAGAATGAACTAAATCAAAGCATTTCTCATAGATAGTTTTAGATCTTTGAAAGACTGTCTTACAATGCTTACCCAAGATACAAGCTTCACAATCATTATTTTTAAACATGACACATGGTAACATTAAGCTTAAAGCTCTAACATGAGGATGGCCTAATCTAGCATGCCATAATGCATCATCATTCAAAACAGAAGTAGAACTAAACGAGCATATAAAAGAAGTAGGAGCAACATCTTCAAGCATATAAAGATCTCCCTTGGTTATTCCCTTTCCAATCAACTTACTGCTCTCAATATCCTGAAACTTCACATCATTAGGACTGAATATAACATTGCACTGTAAATCAGTAGTGCATTTCTTAACAGATAAAAGATTGGATGTGAATTCAGGCATATAGAATGCTTTAGACTCTTTGTTAAACAGATTCAGGTTACCAATCCCTTTAATAGCTACTCTATCACCATTTGCAATCATAACATGTCCATGAGCAGGTTCTATATCCTTAATAAGATTAGTGTCACTGATCATATGATGAGATGCACCTGAATCTACTATCAAAGGCTTAATTTGATTATGCACAGCAAGAGTATTGGGTGATTCAGGTTTAGATAGCAATTGTCTAATGAGTGCTGATGGCTTCAAATGCAACTGATCATGTACACTAGATGATCTATATGATTCAGGTTTAGTATGCGTTTGATCATTTGCTAATGGTAACCTATATGCAGCAAGAGAGTGTCCAAGAGTGTTTCCAAAGGAGTTACCATTGTCCTTTATTAGATTTTGTGATTTAAAGAGTGATTAAGTTTAATCTGAGAATTAAAGAGATTTATTAGATTTTGTGATTTAAAGAGTGATTAAGTTTAATCTGAGAATTAAAGAGATTGGAGATTAAGAACAAGAGAGAGAGAGACTCAAAACTCCATTAGATCGATTAATGAGAGAGTTTACAACATATATAGATAAGAGATACACTAAAACGTCCAGGTTCAGTCTAGCTAGGATAAGAAGCATGTGTAGTCAAAGATGCTTGATTTAAACTAGCCAATAAGGTTCCTCACATGCTTGGGTATCTTGCTTTAACTTTCCAGCTAGTTCCAGCCTGTCTAAAGCTCTCTAGCATTGACCAGACCTTATCCAAACTCCTCCTTGCTTATCCAGACTCCTCCTGGCGTGTTTCACTCTCCAAATGGATGCAAGGTAACTTCCAAAGCCTTTTAACTTAGTTACCACAGTAACAATTAAGTTACTGTGGTAAATCTCCAAAGTTACTGTCTGCTCCAACTCTCTTCCTCTATCCATGTATCAACTCTTCATCACTTCATCTCAACACTTTATTCTCTCATCTCAACACTCCCCCTCAAGCTTGACCATGTGGAACAAGTCAAGCTTGGAAGAACCATGAGATCTCCCTCATTAAAACCTCATTAAGGAAAACCCATTGGGACAAAACCTTAATGAGGAAAGAGTAGAGATCACATGATCAGGAGAGTGTATAGACTAGTCCTTAGGCGAGAGATCAATGAGTCCTAACCTGATGTGTATGGACTCCATTGTCTTTTGCCTTGCTGCCTTTGTGAACACATCTGCTAACTGATCCTCACACCGAGTATAACAAGGTAGAATCACCCCAAGAATCATCATCTGCCTCACCTTGTGACAATCAACCTCAATGTGCTTTGTTCTCTCATGTAACACAAAATTAGATGCAATGTGGATAGCTGCTTGATTATCACAATGCATTGTCATTGGCGTTGCTTGAATAATCTCCAGATGCTTCAAAATCCCTTTTATCCACACTAGCTCATTTGTAAGCTTCAGCATTGCTCTATACTCGGCCTCAGCACTGGAGCAAGATACTACCTTCTGCTTCTTACTCTTCCAAGTGACCAAGTTGTTGAACTGAAGAGAAGATAGAGCTTGTGCTAACTTGAAGAATAGAAATGGAGTGAAAGGAGAAGTATGGAGGAGTTAGGTCTGGTACAAAGATAGGGCAAGTCCTTCAGGGATTGTCTATCAAGCTTCAGGAGTGTCTCTTTGTGTCCAGAAGTGATCTGATGGTTGTGCAAAGATAGGGCCAAGTCCAGGAGGGACTTAGAAGAGTATTTGGGCGAGTGTGCAAACTTAGGGACTGGCCGTACGGATTTGGTACGGACGTTGTACGGACCGTACGGATCCGTACGGACCGAGACATCCCGAAAGTTCACCAGTCGACCATTTGAGCACATTTGAGGTTGGTGCAAAAATAGGGCAGAGGTAAGCTCTTAAGAGAAGAAGACAAAAGAAGGAAGCTGGCGCCAAAGACAGGCTGGAACAGGCTGGCCAAGAGCTGTGTATTGACCATGTATCTAGTCTGATATATGGGAAAGTTCAAGGGAGCCTTACAGCAACCAATCATGCACCAGTCTCCACATTGACCAGATTCAAATGAGCCAATCATGAAGCAACAAGAGCACAGCCAATGAAGAATCACGACCAGCCTTACTCTCCATCCTGTCCATCCATTTAAATTCAAGTTATATCAGCCATTAGATTTAGGTTTATGATTTGCATCTTGTAAGAGCATATATAAGCTTATATGTGGCATTTTGTATGAACTAAGTGAGTAAGGGGATTTCCTTTCTCCTTCATGAATCTGAAACACTTATTCTCTCAGTCTCTCTAGTCTCTTAATCTCTGTTCTTAAGTCTCTAATCTCTGTTCTTAAGTCTCTTATACACTCTCATCAACCTCTCTTCTAAATCACCTAGAACAAGCTCTAATCATTCTCCATTGGAGCTTATCCACACACACATACTACAAGAGTAGAGATCTCTTTAAAATCACATGGTATCAGAGCCAGGTTCATCAGAACCTGAGCTGTAGCTTCCGCACAACACAAGCTCTACCGTCAGCTCAAAGCCAAAGCCAAACCTGAAAGATATGTTCATCCGGATCTTGTTGCTTCAAGAAGAAGAAGAAGACTGAAGCCATGGTGTGTACTACTTGTCTCTCAGCCGGTTCTACCTGTCCTAATGAAGATCCTCATAGGTAGCAAAGGTGTATGAAGAGATTGAGCTATCCTATCTCTATGGCACGTTGCTTCAAGAGCTGTTCCTCATATGGGTTCCAAAAGAAAGCTATCTAGAGGTTGGCGTGTAGAAGGCTTGAAGAAAGGAGGGGTATTTGGGTGTGAGATACAAGATGGTGGCCATGAACTGAAGGAGAAAGAGATGGGAGTCAAGCCAGACTCGTAGATCCAACAAAATTCATGGCTGGGTTCATAAAATGCAAAAGGAATCAACCTGGTTCCTTGCTGTAAGCGATTCTATAAACCATCTTGATAATGAGCTTGTGTTGTTGACTGGTTATAATGTGTGATGTGAGTGAAAACCTGAGGATTGTTAAAGATTGTTAAATTAAAATGTTTAGAATCTGTCCCAGGATACTTTAAGAGCTTTGTTTGGTGACTGAATGTGCTTAATATGCTTAGCTCCAGTTCATAGTGATGCTTAGTGTGATTAATTGAATCTGCTTGCATACATGGATTGAAACTGAATTTAAAGCTGTTGCATATAGTCTTGTGACTGTCTTACATTGAAGCATTAGATTCATGTCTAAAGTGCTGAGTAAAGAAGTTTTAAAAGTGCCTAAGTAACTTGTCTTGAATCTGTTAGGATCTTGCTTGTACTTAGAGAGTTAGCTTGCAAAGAATAGAACTTGATAATGCCTTGTGTCTATCTATTGCATTGCGTGGGATATTGGAAATCAAACTTGATGATTTATTAATCAAGTTTTGACATCAATACTATTGAAAATGATTAAATGCTTAATGTCAGTTCTAAATGAAACTTGTCTTGTTAAGATGATAGATTATATTATCTAATGATACTTGCTTTCATGAGTAGAAACTGATAAGATTAATGCATACTGCCTTGTATTGTTGCATTTAGATTAAAGTCTAAGTTGCATATTAAGGAGTGGTTAAAATTGCCTAAATACTTTGACTTGAATCTGATAAGGTCTTGCTTAGTATTTAGAGAATGGTTGCTTGCATAGATAAGAACTAGACATTGTCTTGATTCTATCTAATGTTATAAAGCTTGAGACATTGGTGATCAAACTTGATGAAGTCAAGGATTGATCCCAATGCAATTGTGTCTTATCTTTGCTAGAGTTTGAGAGATGTTTCAGGTTCACAAAAGGTGTTCCTAGTTCATCATCAGATCCAAGTTGTAAGAGAAAGAATGGTGTCCATTGTGTGTGCAATGGAGAGTTATTACAAGAAGGGTGAAGCGCAGATGGTTGTAAAACCTACTTGAAGCTCACTGGTCTTCCACTTACCATTGCAAGTAACTGAAGAAGAAGCCAACCGGGTCTAGGCAGTGGCGTGCCTAGTCAAGAGGGTGCTCAAACTAAGACAGAGCACTCTTGGCTGTGTGAAGAAGAAGGCTACTCTATCAAGGCGGCTTCTATTGTGAGGTGATTGAAGAAGTAGCTGAAGCATCCACAAGCATTCCATCATGGTGGTGAATTCAGAAGGGTGATTGCAATAAGAGAAGAAGAAAAAGTGGGGATTCACGTGGCAAATTTAAGAACCACTCTTCATTATCTGAACCAAGGGAGTAAACCTAGTCTCATCTATTTTTAATATGTCTTGATAGGTTTATCTCCTGATTATACTATGTGCTTTCCCTAATTCCATTAAGAGTTTATAGCTTCTAAGTAGAATGTCTAGGCTAATTGCACTGAAATTGTTTTGCTGCTGCATTGTCTTATTGATAGTAAGTAATGTCTAGAGTCCCAGAATCTCATGTTCTGTTTATTGCATTGTCTTGGATGTTGTCATAGCTTGAATCATCATGAATGTGTTGTAGAATTGAGTAGAATGTCTCTGCTGCTTGCATCATGATTGATAAGTTATTTTGCATACATAAGCATATCTCATACTGTCTAAGTTCAATCCTAGTGTTGTCTGATGCTATTGCCTATGTTTAATCCATCAATGAAAGTCTTGCATAAATTAGAGATTGTCTAAGTTGCTTGCATCATTGGTTTTGATTGAAACTGTTGTGCATAGCTTTAATATTGCTCATGGATTGAACCTGTTGCATTCATATAGCTAATGCTTTAAGATTGTGCATTCATGTAGTAATGCATTTAAAAATGAGCCTAAATTGCAAATGTACTGATGTAAGCTTTGCATTTAGAGAACTTAAGTATAGAACTTGCATTGTCATAGTTAGAAATTGAAATCTTCTTGTCTTGACTCAGTCCAGTTCTGATTGTTGCTATGCCATAGTTAAATCCATCAGTGATGTCTTATAAGCATTTAGAAGTATGTCTAAGCTATTTGAATCATTGGCTTTGATAAAACTAGTGAGCATAAGCATGAATTGAGTCACTATTGTCGCCTTGATTGCATAAGTATCATCTAGGCTTGTGTTTCATTTGGGTTGAATCTATTTCATTCATATAGTTAGTATGTAACCTAATGCATTCATCTATTGGTGCATTTAAAAAAAAAAAAGAAACTGAATTGATTGTCTTTGCTTGATTGTCTTGATTGTCTAGCTTGTTTCAAGTATCATATATTATTGTCGCATTGGTGATCAAACAGGATGGATGATCTTGGTTTGATCCCGATGGAATGATCTGATCTTGCATTGAGTTGTGGTGGTGTTAGGTACACAAGGAATGTGATACATGTAACTCGCCAACAACCAAGAATGTAAAGACAAAGGTCTTGTGCCATTGCATATCATCACTAGGACATGTTAGTCCATAATCTACAGGATGTGTAGTGTGATTGAGTATGCAATGAGAGATGGCTATTGCATAATACCATTGGACATATCTAGTCCTTAGTCTACAGGAAATGTAGCATGGGTCATTATGCAATCAGAGGTGTGTCTTGTGAGACTCTCTATGGTGATTCGAACACCCTAGTTCCTGGTTAAGGAAGTGAGTAAACTCACAAGAAGGAAGCTATCATGAAAGATGATAGTTATTAGACCATGGAGATGCATAGGATCATCACAAGCTTAGCTCCTTCTAGTCTCGGTTCTAAGCTTGAGGGGGAGTCTTAATGCATATGATCCATGGTCAGTAACAAGTCTTTGCAAAGGCTTCTACAAAGGATCATCAACCGGGCCAAGTCAGTGGCGTGTCTAGGCAAGAGGCTGTTCAGAGCAGTCTTGGCGAGTGAGGAAGAAGGCTCTCCATCAATGCGGCTTCAATGAGAGGTGATTGAGGAGAAGCTGATGAATCCATTCTGCCTTTCCAAGAAGTTGATGATGCTATAAAGATGGTGCATTGGCCGAGTTAGGAAACTCACAAAAACACAAGGGAAGTTCCCTTAGACTTTTAAAACTCTTTTCAATCCTTTTTCATTCATCTTATTCATTGCTTGTGTTTGAAAAGATACTGAATATGTTTATGATTGAATTGTGAGATTGTGTGCATCAATTGGGATGCAGGATATTCATTTTCTTGGTGTTGATAGGTACTGATGCACCTTTGGGATAATGTATCAGGTACCATTGCTTGAGCCTCACTAAAGATGATCCTGGTCATTTCCTAGCTTCTCTAAGGTGGCTGTGAAGTCTGTTGAGAGGGGGAGATCCAAACCAGTTCTATGAAGAGGGCAAGCATAGTTTGAAGTATGGTTCAGCCTCACTGATGCTTAAAGATGATCCGTTCACATCCTTGCCTTTCTAAGAAAGCTATGGAGCTTGTTGAGAAGGGGAGTCTCAAACCGGTTCCATGAAGAGATGAAGCTGAGGTGTGAAGTGTGTGCAAAGCTGTGAAGTGTTGCTGCACCTATTAGGCCGTGATCCAGAGCTTTTTGTGTCCAACCACACTGGTTCTAAGGCACAAGAGCTCACTGGCCAATCCCTAGGCTTTGGAGAGCTCTACTCTTTTTCCCTTGCAAGGTTTTGTCCCAATGGGTTTTCCTTGTAAGGTTTTTAATGAGGGAGACTCTTCAGAGTTCCAAGCTTGGCTTAGGATCTCCTAAAGTCAAGCTTGAGGGGGAGTGTTGAACTGAAGAGAAGATAGAGCTTGTGCTAACTTGAAGAATAGAAATGGAGTGAAAGGAGAAGTATGGAGGAGTTAGGTCTGGTACAAAGATAGGGCAAGTCCTTCAGGGATTGTCTATCAAGCTTCAGGAGTGTCTCTTTGTGTCCAGAAGTGATCTGATGGTTGTGCAAAGATAGGGCCAAGTCCAGGAGGGACTTAGAAGAGTATTTGGGCGAGTGTGCAAACTTAGGGACTGGCCGTACGGATTTGGTACGGACGTTGTACGGACCGTACGGATCCGTACGGACCGAGACATCCCGAAAGTTCACCAGTCGACCATTTGAGCACATTTGAGGTTGGTGCAAAAATAGGGCAGAGGTAAGCTCTTAAGAGAAGAAGACAAAAGAAGGAAGCTGGCGCCAAAGACAGGCTGGAACAGGCTGGCCAAGAGCTGTGTATTGACCATGTATCTAGTCTGATATATGGGAAAGTTCAAGGGAGCCTTACAGCAACCAATCATGCACCAGTCTCCACATTGACCAGATTCAAATGAGCCAATCATGAAGCAACAAGAGCACAGCCAATGAAGAATCACGACCAGCCTTACTCTCCATCCTGTCCATCCATTTAAATTCAAGTTATATCAGCCATTAGATTTAGGTTTATGATTTGCATCTTGTAAGAGCATATATAAGCTTATATGTGGCATTTTGTATGAACTAAGTGAGTAAGGGGATTTCCCTTCTCCTTCATGAATCTGAAACACTTATTCTCTCAGTCTCTCTAGTCTCTTAATCTCTGTTCTTAAGTCTCTTATACACTCTCATCAACCTCTCTTCTAAATCACCTAGAACAAGCTCTAATCATTCTCCATTGGAGCTTATCCACACACACATACTACAAGAGTAGAGATCTCTTTAAAATCACACAAGTTACCACCAATGAATGTACAATAGCCAGTGGTTGATCTTCTGTCTGCTCGGTCTCCAGCCCAATCTGCATCACAGTAGCCTACAACCTCAGTACTCTTGTTACATCCCATCCATACTCCAAGACCAGTAGTTCCATTCAGATACATCAAGATCCTTTCCACCATCCGCCAATGGTGCTCCTTAGGAACTTGCATGTGTTGACTGACTTGATTCACCGCAAAACACACATCAGGTCTAGTAATGGTAAGATAAATCAACTTCCCCACCAGCTTCCTATATAGCTTAGGATCATGGAACGGCTTGCTATCCTCAATCTCCCCCTCACGTGGAACCTTGTAACCATCCTCCATTGGCATCTTGGCTGTCTTTCCTCCATAGGCATCTGCTCCCTTTAAGAGATCAATCACATATTTCCTTTGGGACATAAACAATCCTTCCTTTGATTTGCATATCTCAATCCCAAGAAAATACTTCATTTCCCCCAAGTCCTTAATCTCAAAGCTTGCCTTGAGATACTCCTTTGTAGCCTTGATGCCTTCCTTATCATTGCCTGTGATGATGATATCATCCACATATACAAGCAACACCACAATACCAGATGAGGTGGTTAGGGTAAAGAGAGTGTGATCCAATTCTGACTTTCTGAACCCTCTCCCATTCAGTGTAGTACTCAACTTGTTGTACCACGCCCTTGGAGACTGCTTGAGACCATAGATAGCTTTCCTCAACCTCAACACATTACCCTTCTTTACTAGATGTTCAAGACCTGGTGGTGGATGCATGTATACTTCATCTTCCAACTCTCCTTGAAGGAATGCATTCTTCACATCCATTTGCCACAAATCCCACTCAAGATTCACAGCTAAAGATAATACAATCCTGATAGTATGAAGTTTAGCCACAGGAGCAAAGGTCTCAACATAGTCCTCACCATATGTCTGAGTAAATCCTCTTGCCACCAACCTAGATTTGGGCCTCTCTATTCTCCCATCAGGATGAAACTTGATTGTGAACACCCATTTACTAGTCACTGCCTTCTTCCCTTTAGGCAGCTCACTCTCATACCACGTTTCATTCTTAATCATGGCTCCGGACTCATCAGCAACTGAATCTCTCCACTCCTTTAAAGCCATAGCTTCTTCATATGTCCTTGGAATGTAGCTCTCATCCAAGCTTACTGTGAAGGCTGTATGCTCGTCCGGAAACTCTGCAAAGGAACACATAGCTTGAGAAGGATGCTCCACAGCCTGGGCATTGTAGTACACTCTCGTGTTTACCCAGTTGGAAGCATCTCTCTTCACCCTTGTGCTCCTCCTTAGCTCCTGAACTTGTTCTTCTTGTGGCTCTTGCCCATCTTCACTTGATTGAGCACCACTCTCATTTGACCCATTAGGATCTCCTTCCCACTCTCCACTCTCATCTGAGCCAGTAGAATCTCTTTGCCCATCTCCACTAGACTGAGCATCACTTTCTACTTCCTGTGTCACCTCTTGATTATGCTGGCCTGAATCTTCTTGATTTTGCACTTGCTCATGAGATTCAGTTCCATTCCCCCTCTCATGATCAAGAGGAGTTGTTCTTTCAGTTTCACTAGTCGGATTGGAAGACTCTCTTCTTCCAGATTCCTGATCCTGGGATAACCCTATCCCTAGCTTCTCCAACAGCACCCTCAGTGTTGTTGCTCTATCAGATGGGGCTTGAGACAAATCCTTCAGATTTTCCCACTCCTTTTCTTCATAATACCCTTTTGATTCAATAAACTTCACTTCTCTAGATACCATCACTCTCCTTGCTTCAGGATCATAGCACTTGTATCCCTTCTGAGTGATAGAGTAACCAATGAACATAGCCTTAGTACTCTTTGCCTCCAGCTTGTTTCTCTGTTCTCCTGGAGTCATGACATAGCATACACACCCAAATACTCGTAGGTGATCAATAAAAGGCTTGCTCTTATTCAGCACCTCAAATGGAGACAGATTCTTCAGTATCTTGGTTAGGACCCGGTTGATGAGATAGCAAGCAGTCTGTACAGCATCTCCCCAAAAACATTTTGGGACATTTGCATGAAACATCATCGACCTAGCAACCTCCATCAAGTGCCTATTCTTCCTCTCAGCTACACCATTCTGCTGTGGTGTGTAGGGACAACTGGTCTGATGCACAATCCCATGCTTGGCTAGATGACTCTTAAAGGCATTGCTGATGTATTCACCTCCGTTGTCTGATCTCAGTACCTTCACAGTGGCATTGTATTGATTAGATACATATACTTGGAAGTTCATAAAAGCTTCTAGCACCCTATCTTTAGATGGAAGCAATGTGAGCCATGTATACTTAGACTTCTCATCAATCAATGTCACAAAGTATTTATGGCTGTCTCTAGACATGCATGGAGCGGTCCACACATCCGAGTGAACTAGATCAAAGCAATGCTCATAAGTAGTCTCAGATGTTGGGAAAACAGTCCTACAATGCTTTCCTAATATGCATGCTTCACAATTCAAATGATTGAATGACATATTAGGGATTATCAATTCAATGGCACGAGCATGAGGATGTCCTAATCTAGCATGCCAAGTAATACTATCAATCTTCTCAGCAGTACTACTCAAGCAAATAGAATCAAAGGGATTAGAGGTCTTAGCCAAGTTGAGGTGGTATAGCTGATTCTTGATGGCTCCTCTGCCAATGACTCTCCTGTTGAGATGAGCTGAGTTAAGTGAAGAAGGGAGATGAGGTTTGAGTAGAATGAGGAGAAGGGAGACTAGGAAGGTTTGGGAGCTTTGGGATCAACCAGTCCGTACAAGGCCGTACATGGCCGTACATGGCCGTACCATCCGTACAAGATGGGATCGACCAAAGCTCAACCAAACGTCACCACTAGTTACCCAAGTTACTTAAGTAAAGAGGAGAAGTTACCTTAGCCTTTGGAGGATGGATCAGTCCGTTGGAAAGGATAAGGGAGAGTCTTGGACAGGCTGTCACAGCTGGAAAGTAAAAGCAAAAGGCATCAGCCAGCTAGAGAGGCCTCACACGGATGGCTCTCCTTATTGGATAGTTTTGAATTAGGCATTGACTCCACATGCTTACCTTATCCTCTTGTATACGAAAACCCTAGCTCTCTCCTTCATATAAATATGTAAACTCTCTCATTAATAAGATTAAGCAAGTTATGAGTCTCTCTTAGTCTTTATTCTCACAATGATTCTATGCTAGACTCCTAATCTCATTTCATACTCAAATCTCTTCTAAAACACTTCTAGTCTTTCTTATTTACTCAGATTACTCTACTCAATCCTAAAAGTGATATGGTATCAGAGCCAGGTTCATAGGAAACTTGGTTTCGTTGGGTTCTTTAAAGATTCAAGATTGAAGCTTTGAAGAGACAGTTTTGTGTTCGTGTGTTCTTAAGCGGTTCTGGGTAGTCTTTCTGAGTTCTATTGGTTGTGTGAGGTGTTATTGAAGCTGTGTGGGTAAAAGGTGAAGCTACTAGTGTTCGCTCAAGACAGTTACCTCAAGAGAAAGTTATTGAAGTCTAAAGGGTTCTACATTCAACATGGAGAGTGGGATGAACATGAACATGAAAGTGGCGGTGTGTTTCAAGGGAAACAACTACTTGGTGTGGTCTCGGATGGTGAGAACCACAGTGGGAAGCAAGGGGCTTTGGAAGCACATCACGCCAGGAGAAGCTCCAAAGCTCATCACTCAAGGAGAGGCTGAAGATGAAGCCGCAAGCAAGGCAGAAGAGAAGTGGCATCAAGAGGACATGTTGGTGATGTATGTGCTTCATGCGTCCCTTGAGCCGGCTATTCTGGATGCATACAGCTACTGTGAGTCTGCTAAAGAGCTGTGGGATACTTTGAAGAAGGTGTATGGCAACACTTCAAACCTAAGCCGAGTGTTTGAGGTGAAGCAAGCTATCAACAACCTTGTACAAGAAGACATGGAGTTCACTAAGCATCTAGGAAGATTCAGAAGCCTCTGGTCCGAGATGGAGATGCTTAGGCCAAGCACAACGGATGCTGATGAGCTTAACAAGAGGAGAGAGCAAGATAAGGTCTTTGGGTTACTCCTCACCCTAAACCCAGCGTACAACGGTCTCATCCAGCACCTACTTAGGGAGGATACTCTACCTGACCTTGAGGATGTGTGTGCACGGATTCAGAAGGAGCAAGGCTCCATTGGGCTGTTTGGGAAGAAAGGAGACCTTTCCCTTGCAAGTCAAGCAACTCAAGAGGAGGGGAGTGAAGCTCCACAAGCAAAAAGGCTGCGCATGGGAAGTTTGAGGAGAGGAGGTTCAATGGGAGTTGTGATCACTGCAAGAAGCATGGCCACAAGAAGAGCCAATGCTGGATACTCCACCCTCACCTCAAGCCGGCTAAGTTCATGAAGGATCGTGAGGCAAGGGCTAATGTCTCGGATGGTACAAGTGGTGCTGGTACAAACAAAGGAAAGGAGATAGATGGGCGTGAGGCAGGTGATGGGAAGTCTCTTGTAGCCTACACTGGAGCACCAAGCAACCGTGGGAACAATGATCAAGAGTATCTAAGGAGATCCGACCTTGATGCTCTCATTAAGTTGTTCAAGGAGAATGGTAACACCTTTGGGTATTCATTTGGTGCTAGTGTAGTAGAGAACTATAAGAATCTAACTAGAACTGATAGGATGCATGAGAGCTTGATAGAAATGGTAAATCAATCTAGGATTGCAAACTTTGCTAGAAATGATCATGCATTCAAACCATCTAGTATCCTTGCACATATTGCTAGTTCTCATGACATTAAGCCATTAGTGATTGATTCAGGTGCATCTCATCATATGATAAGTGACACTAATTTGATTAAAAACATTGTACCAATGAATGGAAATGTAATGATTGCTAATGGAGATAAGATTCCTATTAGAGGAATAGGAAGTCTTAAACTGTTTGATAAGGAAACTAAAGCTTTTTATATGCCTGAATTTACTTCAAACTTGTTATCTGTTAAGAAATGTGCTACTGATTTGCAATGCAATGTTATATTCAGTCCTAATGATGTGAAGTTTCAGGATATTAAAAGCAGCAAGATGATTGGAAAGGGAGTGACTAAAGGAGAGCTATATTTACTTGAAGATCTCACTCCTGTTTCTAGATATAGCTGCTCGTTTACTTCTGTTTCTGGTTCTAGTTTAAGTAAAAATGCATTGTGGCATGCTAGATTAGGACACCCTCATAATAAGGCTTTAAAACTGATGTTGCCAGGTGTTTCCTTTGAGAATAATGAGTGTGAAGCTTGCATTTTAGGCAAGCATTGTAGAACTGTCTTTACCAAGTCTACTACTGTTTATGAAAAATGTTTTGATCTCATTCATTCTGATGTTTGGACTGCACCTTGCCTGTCTAGAGACAACCATAAGTACTATGTAACTTTCATTGATGAAAAATCCAAATACACCTGGTTAACCCTAATTCCAACCAAAGATAGGGTACTTGATGCATTTAAAAACTTTCAAGCCTATGTGACTAACCATTACAATGCCAAGATAAAGATTTTTAGGTCAGATAATGGAGGAGAGTACACGGGACAAGCATTCAAACTACACCTATCTCAGCATGGAATCCTTCATCAGACAAGCTGTCCCTATACCCCACAACAGAATGGTGTGGCTGAGAGGAAGAACAGGCATTTGATGGAAGTAGCCAGGTCCATGATGTTTCAATCCAACGTGCCTAAGAAGTTTTGGAGTGATGCAGTTGCTACGGCTTGTTATCTCATCAACAGGACACCAACTCTGATTCTTCAAGGACAATCACCGTTTGAGGTACTGAATCAGTACAAACCCTCTCTAGAGCATATGAAGATCTTTGGATGTTTGTGTTTTGTGATGGTGCCTGGAGAGATAAGAAACAAGCTAGAAGCTAAGAGTTCAAAGGCAATGTTTATTGGATATTCATCAAGTCAGAAAGGATACAAGTGCTATGATCCTAACACAAGGAGAGTGTTAGTATCTAGAGAAGTGAAGTTTGTTGAAGAAAAAGGATACTATGAGGAGCAGACTCAAGATGATTTGAAAGATCTCACTTCTGATAGAGCTGAAACATTGAGGATTATCCTAGAGGGTCTTGGAATCAACATGAATCAAGGTGGAAGAAGCACTACTCCAGTACCGGATCATCAGACCTCCAATCTTGACCATGAGGGGGGGAATGAAACAAGAACTCAAAACCGTGAAGAGACAAGTAGAGAAGAGAGTTCTGGTTCTCATGATCAAGCTGTGGAATCAAATGATCAACAAGAAGCTGAAGAGAGTCAGCTAAGGGAAGAAGGAGCTGAAGCAAGTCAGCTAGGAGAAGAAAGATCTGAACCAAGTGTGCTGCCACAAGAAGAAGAACAAGAGATGGCGCAAGAAGGACCAGTGTTGAGAAGAAGTACAAGGCTGAGAAAGGATCCTTCCAGTTGGGTAAACACAAGAGTGTACTACAATGCCCAAGCTGTGAAGCATCCTACTCAGGCCGTGTGTTCTTTTGCTAAATATCCAGAAGCACATTGTGCATTCATGGTAAACTTAGATGAGAATCACATTCCAAGAAGCTATGAAGAGGCAATGAAGGATAAGGAATGGAAGGAATCAGTAGGAGCTGAGGCAGGAGCTATGATCAAGAATGATACATGGTATGAGAGTGAACTACCAAAAGGAAGAAGGCAGTATCTAGTAGATGGATCTTCACAATCAAATACAAGGCTGATGGGCAGATTGAGAGGAAGAAGACTAGATTAGTAGCAAGAGGGTTCACTCAAACATATGGAGAGGATTACATTGAGACATTTGCACCAGTAGCCAAGTTACATACCATTAGAATTGTACTAAGCTTGGCAGTTAATCTTGGATGGGGATTGTGGCAAATGGATGTGAAGAATGCATTCTTACAAGGAGAACTTGAGGATGAAGTATACATGTATCCTCCACCTGGTCTTGAACATCTAGTGAAAAGAGGGAATGTACTGAGGCTAAAGAAGGCTATCTATGGGTTGAAGCAATCACCAAGAGCTTGGTACAACAAGTTGAGCACAACTCTGAACGGCCGAGGTTTTAAGAAGTCAGAATTGGACCATACTCTCTTTACCCTCACTACTCCCTCAGGTATGGTTGCTCTCCTTGTGTATGTGGATGATATCATTATCACAGGGAGTGATAAGGAAGGTATCAAAGCAACCAAGGAGTTTCTAAAGTCTATGTTTGAAATAAAAGACTTGGGAGAAATGAAATACTTTCTTGGAATTGAGATTTGTAGATCCAAGGAAGGTTTGTTCATGTCCCAAAGGAAGTATACACTTGATCTTTTGAAAGGTGCAGGTGCTTATGGAGGCAAGACAGCAAGGATGCCAATGGAGGATGGCTACAAAGTACCAAGAGAGGGGGAGATTGAAGACAGCAAGCCATTTCATGATCCTAAACTCTATAGAAAACTTGTTGGCAAATTGATTTATCTTACCATCACAAGACCTGATATATGCTTTGCTGTGAATCAGGTGAGTCAACACATGCAGCTTCCCAAGGAACATCATTGGCGTATGGTGGAGAGGCTACTAATGTATCTGAATGGCTCGCCGGATCAAGGAGTATGGATGGGGTGCAATGGAAGCACAGAAGTGGTGGGCTATTGTGATGCAGATTGGGCAGGTGATAGAGCTGACAGGAGATCAACAACCGGCTATTGCACATTCATTGGAGGCAACTTGGTGACTTGGAAGAGTAAGAAACAGAAGGTGGTGTCATGCTCAAGTGCAGAAGCTGAGTATAGAGCTATGCTGAAGCTTACAAACGAGCTAGTTTGGATCAAGGGCATCTTGAAGCATTTGGAGATAAAACAAGACACTCCAATGACAATGCATTGTGACAACCAGGCCGCCATTCACATAGCCTCCAACTCGGTGTTCCATGAGAGGACAAAGCACATTGAGGTTGATTGCCACAAGGTGAGGCAGATGATTGTCCTAGGAGTCATCTTGCCATGTTATACTAGGAGTGAAGATCAGTTGGCTGATGTATTTACCAAGGCTGCAAGGCAAAAGACAATGGAGTCCATTCATATTAGATTGGGCCTCATTGATCTTGGGAAGAGAAGCAGCTGATCCCCTTAGTCATGAGATCTTTACTCTTTTTCCCTCATTAAGGTTTTGTCCCAATGGGTTTTCCTTAGTGAGGTTTTTAATGAGGAAGATCTCATGGCTGTCCAAGCTTAGGCTTTCACAAAGCTAAGCTTGAGGGGAGTGTTGAGATGAGCTGAGTTAAGTGAAGAAGGGAGATGAGGTTTGAGTAGAATGAGGAGAAGGGAGACTAGGAAGGTTTGGGAGCTTTGGGATCAACCAGTCCGTACAAGGCCGTACATGGCCGTACATGGCCGTACCATCCGTACAAGATGGGATCGACCAAAGCTCAACCAAACCTCACCACTAGTTACCCAAGTTACTTAAGTAAAGAGGAGAAGTTACCTTAGCCTTTGGAGGATGGATCAGACCGTTGGAAAGGATAAGGGAGAGTCTTGGACAGGCTGTCACAGCTGGAAAGTAAAAGCAAAAGGCATCAGCCAGCTAGAGAGGCCTCACACGGATGGCTCTCCTTATTGGATAGTTTTGAATTAGGCATTGACTCCACATGCTTACCTTATCCTCTTGTATACGAAAACCCTAGCTCTCTCCTTCATATAAATATGTAAACTCTCTCATTAATAAGATTAAGCAAGTTATGAGTCTCTCTTAGTCTTTATTCTCACAATGATTCTATGCTAGACTCCTAATCTCATTTCATACTCAAATCTCTTCTAAAACACTTCTAGTCTTTCTTATTTACTCAGATTACTCTACTCAATCCTAAAAGTGATATGGTATCAGAGCCAGGTTCATAGGAAACTTGGTTTCGTTGGGTTCTTTAAAGATTCAAGATTGAAGCTTTGAAGAGACAGTTTTGTGTTCGTGTGTTCTTAAGCGGTTCTGGGTAGTCTTTCTGAGTTCTATTGGTTGTGTGAGGTGTTATTGAAGCTGTGTGGGTAAAAGGTGAAGCTACTAGTGTTCGCTCAAGACAGTTACCTCAAGAGAAAGTTATTGAAGTCTAAAGGGTTCTACATTCAACATGGAGAGTGGGATGAACATGAACATGAAAGTGGCGGTGTGTTTCAAGGGAAACAACTACTTGGTGTGGTCTCGGATGGTGAGAACCACAGTGGGAAGCAAGGGGCTTTGGAAGCACATCACGCCAGGAGAAGCTCCAAAGCTCATCACTCAAGGAGAGGCTGAAGATGAAGCCGCAAGCAAGGCAGAAGAGAAGTGGCATCAAGAGGACATGTTGGTGATGTCTGTGCTTCATGCGTCCCTTGAGCCGGCTATTCTGGATGCATACAGCTACTGTGAGTCTGCTAAAGAGCTGTGGGATACTTTGAAGAAGGTGTATGGCAACACTTCAA
Organism: Brassica napus; assembly: GCF_020379485.1. Taxonomy (NCBI): domain Eukaryota; kingdom Viridiplantae; phylum Streptophyta; class Magnoliopsida; order Brassicales; family Brassicaceae; genus Brassica; species Brassica napus. The sequence continues at coordinate 190,423 of NW_026014893.1, forward strand.
ACCTAAGCCGAGTGTTTGAGGTGAAGCAAGCTATCAACAACCTTGTACAAGAAGACATGGAGTTCACTAAGCATCTAGGAAGATTCAGAAGCCTCTGGTCCGAGATGGAGATGCTTAGGCCAAGCACAACGGATGCTGATGAGCTTAACAAGAGGAGAGAGCAAGATAAGGTCTTTGGGTTACTCCTCACCCTAAACCCAGCGTACAACGGTCTCATCCAGCACCTACTTAGGGAGGATACTCTACCTGACCTTGAGGATGTGTGTGCACGGATTCAGAAGGAGCAAGGCTCCATTGGGCTGTTTGGGAAGAAAGGAGACCTTTCCCTTGCAAGTCAAGCAACTCAAGAGGAGGGGAGTGAAGCTCCACAAGCAAACAAGGCTGCGCATGGGAAGTTTGAGGAGAGGAGGTTCAATGGGAGTTGTGATCACTGCAAGAAGCATGGCCACAAGAAGAGCCAATGCTGGATACTCCACCCTCACCTCAAGCCGGCTAAGTTCATGAAGGATCGTGAGGCAAGGGCTAATGTCTCGGATGGTACAAGTGGTGCTGGTACAAACAAAGGAAAGGAGATAGATGGGCGTGAGGCAGGTGATGGGAAGTCTCTTGTAGCCTACACTGGAGCACCAAGCAACCGTGGGAACAATGATCAAGAGTATCTAAGGAGATCCGACCTTGATGCTCTCATTAAGTTGTTCAAGGAGAATGGTAACACCTTTGGGTATTCATTTGGTGCTAGTGTAGTAGAGAACTATAAGAATCTAACTAGAACTGATAGGATGCATGAGAGCTTGATAGAAATGGTAAATCAATCTAGGATTGCAAACTTTGCTAGAAATGATCATGCATTCAAACCATCTAGTATCCTTGCACATATTGCTAGTTCTCATGACATTAAGCCATTAGTGATTGATTCAGGTGCATCTCATCATATGATAAGTGACACTAATTTGATTAAAAACATTGTACCAATGAATGGAAATGTAATGATTGCTAATGGAGATAAGATTCCTATTAGAGGAATAGGAAGTCTTAAACTGTTTGATAAGGAAACTAAAGCTTTTTATATGCCTGAATTTACTTCAAACTTGTTATCTGTTAAGAAATGTGCTACTGATTTGCAATGCAATGTTATATTCAGTCCTAATGATGTGAAGTTTCAGGATATTAAAAGCAGCAAGATGATTGGAAAGGGAGTGACTAAAGGAGAGCTATATTTACTTGAAGATCTCACTCCTGTTTCTAGATATAGCTGCTCGTTTACTTCTGTTTCTGGTTCTAGTTTAAGTAAAAATGCATTGTGGCATGCTAGATTAGGACACCCTCATAATAAGGCTTTAAAACTGATGTTGCCAGGTGTTTCCTTTGAGAATAATGAGTGTGAAGCTTGCATTTTAGGCAAGCATTGTAGAACTGTCTTTACCAAGTCTACTACTGTTTATGAAAAATGTTTTGATCTCATTCATTCTGATGTTTGGACTGCACCTTGCCTGTCTAGAGACAACCATAAGTACTATGTAACTTTCATTGATGAAAAATCCAAATACACCTGGTTAACCCTAATTCCAACCAAAGATAGGGTACTTGATGCATTTAAAAACTTTCAAGCCTATGTGACTAACCATTACAATGCCAAGATAAAGATTTTTAGGTCAGATAATGGAGGAGAGTACACGGGACAAGCATTCAAACTACACCTATCTCAGCATGGAATCCTTCATCAGACAAGCTGTCCCTATACCCCACAACAGAATGGTGTGGCTGAGAGGAAGAACAGGCATTTGATGGAAGTAGCCAGGTCCATGATGTTTCAATCCAACGTGCCTAAGAAGTTTTGGAGTGATGCAGTTGCTACGGCTTGTTATCTCATCAACAGGACACCAACTCTGATTCTTCAAGGACAATCACCGTTTGAGGTACTGAATCAGTACAAACCCTCTCTAGAGCATATGAAGATCTTTGGATGTTTGTGTTTTGTGATGGTGCCTGGAGAGATAAGAAACAAGCTAGAAGCTAAGAGTTCAAAGGCAATGTTTATTGGATATTCATCAAGTCAGAAAGGATACAAGTGCTATGATCCTAACACAAGGAGAGTGTTAGTATCTAGAGAAGTGAAGTTTGTTGAAGAAAAAGGATACTATGAGGAGCAGACTCAAGATGATTTGAAAGATCTCACTTCTGATAGAGCTGAAACATTGAGGATTATCCTAGAGGGTCTTGGAATCAACATGAATCAAGGTGGAAGAAGCACTACTCCAGTACCGGATCATCAGACCTCCAATCTTGACCATGAGGGGGGGAATGAAACAAGAACTCAAAACCGTGAAGAGACAAGTAGAGAAGAGAGTTCTGGTTCTCATGATCAAGCTGTGGAATCAAATGATCAACAAGAAGCTGAAGAGAGTCAGCTAAGGGAAGAAGGAGCTGAAGCAAGTCAGCTAGGAGAAGAAAGATCTGAACCAAGTGTGCTGCCACAAGAAGAAGAACAAGAGATGGCGCAAGAAGGACCAGTGTTGAGAAGAAGTACAAGGCTGAGAAAGGATCCTTCCAGTTGGGTAAACACAAGAGTGTACTACAATGCCCAAGCTGTGAAGCATCCTACTCAGGCCGTGTGTTCTTTTGCTAAATATCCAGAAGCACATTGTGCATTCATGGTAAACTTAGATGAGAATCACATTCCAAGAAGCTATGAAGAGGCAATGAAGGATAAGGAATGGAAGGAATCAGTAGGAGCTGAGGCAGGAGCTATGATCAAGAATGATACATGGTATGAGAGTGAACTACCAAAAGGAAAGAAGGCAGTATCTAGTAGATGGATCTTCACAATCAAATACAAGGCTGATGGGCAGATTGAGAGGAAGAAGACTAGATTAGTAGCAAGAGGGTTCACTCAAACATATGGAGAGGATTACATTGAGACATTTGCACCAGTAGCCAAGTTACATACCATTAGAATTGTACTAAGCTTGGCAGTTAATCTTGGATGGGGATTGTGGCAAATGGATGTAAGAATGCATTCTTACAAGGAGAACTTGAGGATGAAGTATACATGTATCCTCCACCTGGTCTTGAACATCTAGTGAAAAGAGGGAATGTACTGAGGCTAAAGAAGGCTATCTATGGGTTGAAGCAATCACCAAGAGCTTGGTACAACAAGTTGAGCACAACTCTGAACGGCCGAGGTTTTAAGAAGTCAGAATTGGACCATACTCTCTTTACCCTCACTACTCCCTCAGGTATGGTTGCTCTCCTTGTGTATGTGGATGATATCATTATCACAGGGAGTGATAAGGAAGGTATCAAAGCAACCAAGGAGTTTCTAAAGTCTATGTTTGAAATAAAAGACTTGGGAGAAATGAAATACTTTCTTGGAATTGAGATTTGTAGATCCAAGGAAGGTTTGTTCATGTCCCAAAGGAAGTATACACTTGATCTTTTGAAAGGTGCAGGTGCTTATGGAGGCAAGACAGCAAGGATGCCAATGGAGGATGGCTACAAAGTACCAAGAGAGGGGGAGATTGAAGACAGCAAGCCATTTCATGATCCTAAACTCTATAGAAAACTTGTTGGCAAATTGATTTATCTTACCATCACAAGACCTGATATATGCTTTGCTGTGAATCAGGTGAGTCAACACATGCAGCTTCCCAAGGAACATCATTGGCGTATGGTGGAGAGGCTACTAATGTATCTGAATGGCTCGCCGGATCAAGGAGTATGGATGGGGTGCAATGGAAGCACAGAAGTGGTGGGCTATTGTGATGCAGATTGGGCAGGTGATAGAGCTGACAGGAGATCAACAACCGGCTATTGCACATTCATTGGAGGCAACTTGGTGACTTGGAAGAGTAAGAAACAGAAGGTGGTGTCATGCTCAAGTGCAGAAGCTGAGTATAGAGCTATGCTGAAGCTTACAAACGAGCTAGTTTGGATCAAGGGCATCTTGAAGCATTTGGAGATAAACAAGACACTCCAATGACAATGCATTGTGACAACCAGGCCGCCATTCACATAGCCTCTAACTCGGTGTTCCATGAGAGGACAAAGCACATTGAGGTTGATTGCCACAAGGTGAGGCAGATGATTGTCCTAGGAGTCATCTTGCCATGTTATACTAGGAGTGAAGATCAGTTGGCTGATGTATTTACCAAGGCTGCAAGGCAAAAGACAATGGAGTCCATTCATATTAGATTGGGCCTCATTGATCTTGGGAAGAGAAGCAGCTGATCCCCTTAGTCATGAGATCTTTACTCTTTTTCCCTCATTAAGGTTTTGTCCCAATGGGTTTTCCTTAGTGAGGTTTTTAATGAGGAAGATCTCATGGCTGTCCAAGCTTAGGCTTTCACAAAGCTAAGCTTGAAGGGGAGTGTTGAGATGAGCTGAGTTAAGTGAAGAAGGGAGATGAGGTTTGAGTAGAATGAGGAGAAGGGAGACTAGGAAGGTTTGGGAGCTTTGGGATCAACCAGTCCGTACAAGGCCGTACATGGCCGTACATGGCCGTACCATCCGTACAAGATGGGATCGACCAAAGCTCAACCAAACCTCACCACTAGTTACCCAAGTTACTTAAGTAAAGAGGAGAAGTTACCTTAGCCTTTGGAGGATGGATCAGACCGTTGGAAAGGATAAGGGAGAGTCTTGGACAGGCTGTCACAGCTGGAAAGTAAAAGCAAAAGGCATCAGCCAGCTAGAGAGGCCTCACACGGATGGCTCTCCTTATTGGATAGTTTTGAATTAGGCATTGACTCCACATGCTTACCTTATCCTCTTGTATACGAAAACCCTAGCTCTCTCCTTCATATAAATATGTAAACTCTCTCATTAATAAGATTAAGCAAGTTATGAGTCTCTCTTAGTCTTTATTCTCACAATGATTCTATGCTAGACTCCTAATCTCATTTCATACTCAAATCTCTTCTAAAACACTTCTAGTCTTTCTTATTTACTCAGATTACTCTACTCAATCCTAAAAGTGATATCTCCCAGTCTTCAAATCTTGAAACTCCACTTCATCAGGTCTGAATACTACTTGACAATCAAGATCAATGGTAGCTTTCTTCACAGATAATAGATTTGAAGTGAACTGAGGCATGTAGAAGGCAGTCGTGTCCTTCTCAAACAGTTTTAGCTTTCCCACTCCTTCTATTGGGATCATGGCACCATTAGCTATCATAACACTCCCTGTTGCAGCCTTGATCTCACTTATAAGCCTCCTATCACTGATCATATGATGACTTGCTCCAGAATCAATCACAATGGGTTTAGAAGCTCCGGATTGTATAGCATGCTTCCTGCTTGCTGCTAAGGCTTGTACTTGTTCCATGTACACTCTCCATTCCTTCATGGTGATGCGATCATCAGCTCCACTCCCTTTCTCCTGCTCTTTTAACACCCCACTGTCTTCTACTGATTCCCCCATGTAGGCTGAGTAAGAACACTCTCCCACAACTCTCTTCCTACCCTTTCCTATGTTGATAGAAGCTTTGGATAGAATTCTGCACCTTCTCTTCTTCCGGAAGCCCTCACTCCTACTCCCGGTTAGCCTCCATGAGCTCTCACTCCTACTCATGGTTAGCTTCTGGAAGCTCTCACTCCTACTCCCAGTTGGCTTCCATGAGCTCTCACTCCTACTCATGGTTAGCCTCTCATCATCTCTCATTATCTCATACGCCCTTCTTATAAGCACACAGACCTCTTCCATTTCCGGAAGCTGTTCCCCTCTTAGAACCATCTCCACCAGCCACCCATATGATGACTCCATGCTCGCCAAGAGCTTCAAGACTGTCGCTTGCACTTGTGTAGTATCCCCATCCACGTGGGATCTCAACCCTTGTAGTTCAACCCACAAATGTTGTAGCTTCCTCACATGGTTATTAAACCCTTCTCTTCCTGGTTTAACTTCACTAATCACCTTCTTGACTTCATACACTCTCCTAAGACTGATCTTGTTCTCATAAACATCTTCAATCTTCTCAAGCAGTGTACTTTCTTCAAGACTAAAGCAATCTCCACTTGTTTCTCTTGCTGTCTGATCTTTCTCAGCAGCTTTACCCTTCAAAGACTCTTCATTCTCATGGTTTCTCCAAAATCCACACCTTTTCAGAGTTGTTTTCATTTGCGAGAACCACCCCCACTCATTCCCTCTCTCTTTCTTCTCTTCACGCCTTGTTGTACCAGATTGAAGCAGCTCCATTTTCTTAAGCCTAGATCTTCACTCAAATGCTTCTAATCTCTCACGCCAAGCTTAACCACAAGCTAGACACCTCTTCTGACCTTGTCAAACACCTAAAGGGACTCCCTTGAAGCTGACTCTCCAAAAGAAACACCAACAGATACAAACTTGACTTTTAAAGGATCTAGCTCTTGAAAAAAATCTCAAGAACTCTCAAGAACACTCAAGAACACTCAAGAACATTTGGAAAAATGAAATCACTCTCTCCTTTTAAAGGAACCTGGCTCTAATACCATATTAGATTTTGTGATTTAAAGAGTGATTAAGTTTAATCTGAGAATTAAAGAGATTTATTAGATTTTGTGATTTAAAGAGTGATTAAGTTTAATCTGAGAATTAAAGAGATTGGAGATTAAGAACAAGAGAGAGAGAGACTCAAAACTCCATTAGATTGATTAATGAGAGAGTTTACAACATATATAGATAAGAGATACACTAAAACGTCCAGGTTCAGTCTAGCTAGGATAAGAAGCATGTGTAGTCAAAGATGCTTGATTTAAACTAGCCAATAAGGTTCCTCACATGCTTAGGTATCTTGCTTTAACTTTCCAGCTAGTGCCAGCCTGTCTAAAGCTCTCTAGCATTGACCAGACCTTATCCAAACTCCTCCTTTCTTATCCAGACTCCTCCTGGCGTGTTTCACTCTCCAAATGGATGCAAGGTAACTTCCAAAGCCTTTTAACTTAGTTACCACAGTAACAATTAAGTTACTGTGGTAAATCTCCAAAGTTACTGTCTGCTCCAACTCTCTTCCTCTATCCATGTATCAACTCTTCATCACTTCATCTCAACACTTTATTCTCTCATCTCAACATCCTTGAGAGCCTTGATGAGAGCATCAATGTCTGATCTACGGAAGGTCTCATGGTCTGTGCCCTTCAAGGATGTGGTTTGAGTTGCCAAAGCTTTCCCATCACTGTCTCCCACACGCATAGTTGATCCAGATGCACCGGCTTCACTAGCTTCAATTGAGAGATGGGCTCTGGCTTCACGATCCTTCATTAACTTTGGCGGCTTGAGATGGGGATGAAGTATCCAGCACTGGCTCCTCTTGTGCCCTGGCTTCTTGCAGTGGTCACAGTTGCCTCCAAACCTCCTCTCCTCTCCATACTTCTTCTCTTCCGGCTTGTACGTTGCCTTGTTGGCTTGAGCGACCTCAGCTTGGTTAGCTAGGGACAGGCTCCCTTTCCCTCCAAACAACCCAAGAGACCCTTCCTCCTTCTGTATCTGAGCGCACACTTCCTCGAGTGTTGGTAGCTTTGAAGCCCTCAACATGTGCTTGATCAGATCGTTAAAAGCTGGGTTGAGTGTCAAGAGTAATCCGAACACTTGATCTTGTTCCCTTCTCTCCATCAGAGTATCTTGATCAGTAGTGTTCGGCCTAAGCATTTCCAGTTCAGACCACAAGGCCTTGAACCTCCCCAAGTGTTTTGTGAACTCCACATCTTCTTGCATCAGTGTGTTGATTGATCTCTTCAACTCAAACACACGGCTCCCACAGGTCCTTTGGTGTCTCACAGTAGCTGTAGGCTTCCAAGATTGAAGCTTCAAGGGAGCCATGAAGAACTGATAGAACCAACAAATCGTCTTGCTCCCACTTCTCTTGATCCGCCACCACAAGCTCCTGCCCACTTTCTCCATCTTTAGCAACTGGTTTAGGAGATGCATCCGTGACATGACTCCACAAACCCTTGCTCCCAACGGCTGTCTTCACCAGCCTTGACCACAGGAGGTAGTTCCCTCCCCCTTTCAAAGTAACCGGAACGGACATCTTCTTGTTGCTGCTTGCTTCCATCTTGCGTTTTCTTGAATTGACTCAAAAAAAACTGTATGGATCTCAAACTGAAGCTGAAGAACACACAACGAGGATCCTCAAGAACTAGGAACCTGGCTCTGATACCATATAAGATTTGAGTATTGGGAAAGGTATAAAGAGAATGAATGGATTTGAGAATGATTTAGACTAGAATCATGATGAACAAGTAAGAGTATGATCAAGAGAGACTCTCGGTGTGTCTTTCATTAATGAACAAGGTTACAATATATAGAAGGCTAAGACATAACAAGGGCTAGCTAGGTTAAAATGAAAAGCATGTGGAGTCAACAGGTGAGGAGCGTCCGGTTTGAATTGAGCGGCTAAGGATCTTCACACGCTTTGGTCTTTGGCTAAAGTAGCTTTTACTTTACAGCTAGTGACAGCCTGGATGTGCCTGCCTTATCCCTTCAACGGTCTGATGCAGGAACAGGAGTAAGATGTGTGAAACTCTAAGTTAACTTCACCGGGGTAACTTGTGGTCGACTCTACTCCTTTCATCATCCTAAATGGTACGGCCTGGTACGGCCTTACTTGTACGGATGACCTAACCTCAACTCCTCTCCATTACTCCATACTTCTCTAAACCTTCAGCCTATCATCAAGTCTTCCTCTTCAATTGTTTACTCTGTTCAACATGGAGTCTCCCATTGGCTTAGTTTGAAACCGGCGCCTAGCTCTTCCTTGACTTCACATGCTTTGCTTACTTTACCTTTAGGAAAACCCTTGTATCTTGTCCTATATATTTGTAAACTCTTCATTAATGATAATCAGACAGTTCTTGACACCAAAACACTCTCTTAGACTCAAAGGCTCTCAATCATGATCATACACTAAACTCTTAGCTAAACTCGTCCTAAATCACCTCTAGACTCTTTCTAATCTCTTTCTTTCCTTATATCAAACTCAGATTCTCTAAAACTTATAGAGTTCTCTGTCTTAGTTTGAGCACCCTCTTGACTAGGCACGCCACTGCCTAGACCCGGTTGGCTTCTTCTTCAGTTACTTGCAATGGTAAGAGGAAGACCAGTGAGCTTCAAGTAGGTTTTACAACCATCTGCACTTCACCCTTCTTGTAATAACTCTCCATTGCACACACAATGGCACCATTCTTTCTCTTTCAACTCGGATTTGATGATGAACTAGGAACACCTTTTGTGAACCTGAAACATCACTCAAACTCTAGCAAAGATAAGACACAACTGCATTGGGATCAATCCTTGACTTCATCAAGTTTGATCACCAATGTCTCAAGCTTTATAACATTAGATAGAATCAAGACAATGTCAAGTTCTTATCTATGCAAGCAACCATTCTCTAAATACTAAGCAAGACCTTATCAGATTCAAGTCAAAGTATTTAGGCAATTTTAAACCCTCCTTAATATGCAACTTAGACTTTAATCTAAATGCAACAATACAAGGCAGCAACAAGGCAGTATGTATTAATCTTATGTTGAGATGAGTTGAGACATTTGAGGTAAAGACACAAAGGAGTTGAGAACATAAAGAGAGCAAGGAGTTAAGAGGAGGAATGGGTTGATAGGGATGGTACGGACGGAGAGGCCGTACCAGGCCGTACAAGTGAGCGTCCGTACAAGGTGAAAGCGGCCAAGTAACTATCCGAGTAACTCTTATGTACTGAGGTGGAGTTACACTCGGCCAAGGCCTTATCCGAACGTTGAGAGGATAAGGGAGACGCGGCTTGACAGCTAAGACAGGCTGGCAAGAGCTGGAAAGGAAGAGCATCTGGTCTTGGATAAGGAAGATGCTCCAAACGTGTGAAGACACTCATTGGCCGGTTCAAATTAAAGCATAAGCTCTTCTTTGACTCTACATGCTTACTTATCTTTATGATTTCGAAAACCCTAAGTGTATGGACCTATATATATTGTGATCTCATCATTAATAAAGATTAGACAGTTCTAAACAATCTTTCTCTTTACTCATTTCACTATGATTCTCCATTAGTCTCTAATCAGTCTCTTAATCTCTTATTCTCCTTCTCTAATCCTTTCTAAACTCAGATTATTCTTTACATTCCTAAATCTCATATGGTATCAGAGCCAGGTTGATTACAATCTGAGTTCGTGAGTGATTCTCTTAAGGATTCAAGTTTGAAACTTTAAGAGAACAAGTGAGTCTGTTTGAGAGTTCTTTAGATTTCAAAAGCTCAAGGTGTTTTGTGTGTGTCTTGGTGATCCGTGGGAGGTTCATTTGAAGACTCAAGAGTGAATCTGTGTTCTAGAGAGCAGCGTGGGTTCTCAGTACAAGATCTAACCGGTTGTTCAAGCTGTAGACGTCAAGCTGTTCAAGATGGAGAGTGGTATGAAGATGAAGGTCGCGGTGACATTCAAAGGAAGCAACTACCTAGTCTGGTCTAAGATGATGAAGACTGCTGTGGGAAGCAAGGGTTTGTGGAAGCTATAAGTTTTAGAGAATCTGAGTTTGATATAAGGAAAGAAAGAGATTAGAAAGAGTCTAGAGGTGATTTAGGACGAGTTTAGCTAAGAGTTTAGTGTATGATCATGATTGAGAGCCTTTGAGTCTAAGAGAGTGTTTTGGTGTCAAGAACTGTCTGATTATCATTAATGAAGAGTTTACAAATATATAGGAGAAGATACAAGGGTTTTCCTGAAGGTAAAGTAAGCAAAGCATGTGAAGTCAAGGAAGAGCTAGGCGCCGGTTTCAAACTAAGCCAATGGGAGACTCCACATGTGTGGTATGAAAGGATAAGGTTGCTTTCCCTTTCCAGCTGCATACAGCCTGTCAAGCCGCGGCCTTATCCTTGTCTCAACGGTCTGATCAAGTGCTGGTAACTCTCCATAGTTACCATCACCCTTTTCACAAGTAACCATCCTGAATAGTAAAGAGTGTTACCCAAGACTTGTACGGCCACTCCTCATGTACGGCCTGTACGGATTGTACAGACTAAGCCTCCTCAATCCCTTTCTTCCTAATGCTTCACCACTTCATACCCTCTCCTCACATACATTACTCAACACTTCATCTCATGATCTCATCTCAAAGTGATCTCATCTCAACACTCCCCCTCAAGCTTAGCTTTGTGAAAGTCTAAGCTTGGATAGCCATGAGATCTTCCTCATTAAAAACCTCACCAAAGAAAACCCATTGGGACAAAACTTTGATAAGGGAAAAAGAGTAAAGACCTCATAGCTAAGGGGCTTAGCTCCTTCTCGTGAGATCAATGAGTCCTAGCCGGCTATGAATGGACTCAATTGTCTTCTGCCTTGCTGCCTTTGTGAACACATCTGCTAGCTGATCTTCACTTCTCGTGTAACATGGTAAGATGACTCCAAGAAGAATCATTTGCCTCACCTTGTGACAATCTACTTCAATGTGCTTGGTTCTCTCATGGAAGACTAAGTTGGTGGCAATGTGTATAGCAGCCTGGTTGTCACAATGCATGGTCATTGGAGTGGATTGAATAATCTCCAAGTGCTTCAGTATCCCTTTGATCCATACAAGCTCATTAGTCAGCTTCAGCATGGCTCGGTATTCAGCTTCAGCACTTGAGCATGAGACCACCTTCTGCTTCTTACTCTTCCAAGTTACTAAGTTCCCTCCAATGAATGTGCAGTAGCCGGTTGTGGACCTTCTATCTCCTCTATCTCCTGCCCAATCCGCATCACAGTAGCCTACAACTTCAGTACTCCCATTACACCCCATCCACACTCCTTGATCCGCTGAGCCATTAAGATACATCAAGAGCCGGTTCACCATTCCCCAATGATGTTCTTTTGGAACTTACATATGCTGACTCACCTGGTTCACAGCAAAACAAATATCAGGACGTGTGATGGTTAGGTATATGAGCTTACCCACTAGCTTTCTATAAAGCTTTGCATCCTTGAATGGTGGACTGTCTTCAATCGCCTCCTCACGTGGAACCTTGTATCCATCTTCCAAGGGAGTCTTGGCCGTCTTTCCATCAAGCTTACCTGCATCTTTCAACAGATCAAGTGTATACTTTCTTTGGGATAAAAAAAACCTTCCTTGGATCTACATATCTCAATCCCAAGGAAGTATTTCATCTCTCCCAAGTCTTTAATCTCAAAAACAGATTTAAGAAAGTCTTTAGTGGCTTGTATCTCTTCTTTATCACTACCTGTTATAATGATGTCATCTACATACACAAGTAGAACGACAATATCTGAAGGTGTGTTGAGTGTAAAGAGAGTATGATCAAGCTCTGGCTTCCTAAAGCCTCTTCCATTCAGAGTTGTGCTCAACTTGTTGTACCATGCCCTTGGTGATTGTTTCAGACCATAGATAGCTTTTTTTAGTCTGAGAACATTCCCTTTCTTCACCAAGTGCTCTAGACCAGGAGGAGGTAACATATACACTTCATCTTCTAGTTCTCCTTGTAGGAATGCATTCTTTACATCCATTTGCCACAAGCCCCACTCAAGATTCACCGCAAGTGATAGGACAATCCTGATGGTATGTAGCTTAGCAACTGGCGCAAATGTGTCTATATAATCCTCTCCATATGTTTGAGTGAATCCTCTTGCAACCAAGCGAGTCTTCTTTCTATCAATATGTCCATTTGCTAGGTACTTGATTGTGAAGATCCATCTACTAGACACTGCCCTCTTTCCTTTAGGTAACTCATTCTCATACCAAGTGTCATTCTTGATCATTGCATTGGATTCAGTTCCCACTGATTCCCTCCACTCCTTGTCCTTCATGGCTTCCTCATATGACTTTGGTACATGGCTCTCATCTAAGCTTACCATAAAGGCACAATGTTCTTCTGGATAATGAGCAAAGGAACACACAGCTTGAGAGGGATGTTCCACAGCCTGGGCATTGTAGTACACTCTCGTGTTTACCCAGTTGGAACTATCCTTTCTCACTCTGGTGCTTCTTCTCAATGGCTGCACCGCCGGCTCTGATTCATGTTCAGTTGTAGTTGCATTAGTTTCCTCCTCTTGATCTTGGCTTGGTACCTCCGTATCTTCCTGCATCATACTTTGATCATGATCACCTGAGCCTTCTTGATCATGGCTTTCAACATGTACTTCAGCTGGTTCAGGTGTGTTTTCCCCCCCATGATCTAAGTTTGATGCCTCGGTAGGTTGTGTGGTTGTTGTACTGCGTCTCTCCTTCGGATCCTGGGTAGTATGTATCCCAAGCCCCTCTAGAATACTTCTAAGGCTGGCCGCTCTATCTGACTCTCTTGTCAATTCTAGCAGCTCATCTTGATTCTTTTCCTCATAGAACCCCTTAGCTTCAATGAACTTTACATCTCTAGAGACTAGAACTCTTCGAGTAGTAGGATCATAGCACTTGTAACCCTTTTGAGTAGTAGAGTAGCCAACAAACATAGCTCTTGTGCTGGTTGCTTCAAGCTTGTTTCTCAACTCTTTTGGCCTAAGGACAAAGCATAGACATCCAAAGATTCGCATATGCTCCAATGATGGCTTGTACTTGTTCAAGGCTTCAAAAGGGGACTGATCATGTAGAATCTTAGTTGGGATCCGGTTGATTAGATAACACGATGTAGCCACAGCATCACTCCAAAACCTTTTAGGGACATTTCCTTGAAACATCATTGACCTTGCCACCTCCATGATATGCCTATTCTTTCTCTCAGCCACTCCATTTTGCTGAGGAGTATAAGGACAACCCGTTTGGTGTAGTATCCCATGTTGCGCTAGATGTTGCTTGAAGGCTTGACCAGTGTATTCCCCACCATTATCTGATCTCAAAATTTTAATCTTGGCATTGTAATGGTTAGTCACATAGTTTTGAAATTTTTTAAAAGCTTCAAGCACCCTATCTTTGGTTTGAATAAGTGTTATCCAGGTGTATTTCGATTTTTCATCTATGAATGTGACAAAGTATTTAAAACTATCCCTAGACAAGCAAGGAGCAGTCCAAACATCAGAGTGAATTAAGATCTGTAGTACACTTCTTTACAGATAATAGATTTGATGTGAAGTCAGGCATATAAAATGCTTTAGAGTCTTTATCAAACAATTTTAGCTTGTCAATTCCTCTAATTGGGATTTTATCTCCATTTGCAATCATGACATGTCCATTTGTAGGTTCAATGTCTCTAATCAAACTAGTATCCCTAATCATATGATGAGATGCTCCTGAATCAACTACCAATGGTTTAAACAGATTGTGTGCAATATGAGACAGTCCTTGTATGCTAGTAGGTTTATAAGCAATGCTTGAATGATCAGGTTCTCTAGCAATACTACACGATTCATATAATGCACCAAAGGAGTAACCAAGAGTACCAAGTGTGTTACCATTCTCCTTTAGCATTTTGATGAGGGAGTCAAGGTCTGATCTCCTTAGGTACTCGTTCTCACGTTTGTTCTGAAGGCTTGGCTGAGGTGTGTAAGTCACCAGGGCCTTGCTATCTCCAGGCTCACGTGTCCCGCCCTCTCCAGCTTGGCCTGAGCTCCCAGCAACACTTGAACTTTCCAGCTCACTTCCAGCATCCGAGACATTGGCTCTCCCATCTTTCTCTCTTGAGAACTTGGCCGGCTTCAGATGAGGATGCAAGATCCAGCACTGGTTCTTCTTGTGACCTTGTCTCTTGCAATGATCACAATTTCCCGTGAACTTCTTTGCATCATACTGGTTAGAGCTCGCACGGTTTGCTTGCGGAACCTCAGCTTGGTTTGCAAGTGTGATCTCTCCTTTCCCTCCAAAGAGACCGATAGAACCTTCCTCCTTCTGAACTTGTGCACACACTTCCTCAAGGTCAGGTAACTTCCCGGACCTCAGAATGTGTTTGATGAGGCTGTTGTAGCTTGGATTCAGCATGAGCAGCAACCCAAACACCTTGTCCTGGTCGCGTCTCTCAGCCAGCTCATCTAGGTTGGTTGTGCCAGGCCTCAGCATCTCCAGTTCAGACCACAAGGCTCTGAACCTCCCAAGGTGCTTAGTAAACTCCATGTCCTCCTGTGTCAAGCTGTTGATAGCACGTTTCACTTCAAACACACGGCTCAAGTTTGAGATGTTACCATAAACCTTCTTTAGCGTGTCCCAAAGATCCTTTGCTGTCTCACATTAGCTGTATGCCTCCAGGATAGACACTTCAAGAGACCGTTGGAGTATGGACATCACCAACTGATCATCTTGCTCCCACTTCTCTTCATCGCACTCGACAATCTCCTTGTCGCCTTCATAAGTAATGAGCTTTGGGGCTTCACTCTGTGTGATGTGTCCCCATAAACCCTTACTCCCCACTGCTGTCTTCACCAAACGAGACCACAAAAGGTAATTACCCCCCTTGAGAGTAACCGGAACCACTGCCTTGTTGCTTTCCATTTCAGAATCACCCGGATGAAAGCTAAGCGGCTGGTGTGTTCTTGAGTGTTCTAGTACTCAAACCCAGATTATGATGAACCTGGCTCTGATACCATATAAGTTTTAGAGAATCTGAGTTTGATATAAGGAAAGAAAGAGATTAGAAAGAGTCTAGAGGTGATTTAGGACGAGTTTAGCTAAGAGTTTAGTGTATGATCATGATTGAGAGCCTTTGAGTCTAAGAGGGTGTTTTGGTGTCAAGAACTGTCTGATTATCATTAATGAAGAGTTTACAAATATATAGGAGAAGATACAAGGGTTTTCCTAAAGGTAAAGTAAGCAAAGCATGTGAAGTCAAGGAAGAGCTAGGCGCCGGTTTTAAACTAAGCCAATGGGAGACTCCACATGTGTGGGATGAATGGATAAGGTTGCTTTCCCTTTCCAGCTGGATACAGCCTGTCAAGCCGCGGCCTTATCCTTCTCTCAACGGTCTGATCAAGTGCTGGTAACTCTCCATAGTTACCATCACCCTTTTCACAAGTAACCATCCTGAATAGTGAAGAGTGTTACCCAAGACTTGTACGGCCACTCCTCATGTACGGCCTGTACGGATTGTACGGACTAAGCCTCCTCAATCCCTTTCTTCCTAATGCTTCACCACTTCATACCCTCTCCTCACATACATTACTCAACACTTCATCTCATGATCTCATCTCAAAGTGATCTCATCTCAACAGAAGCATATCCCATCTGGTGAGGCTCCAATGGCGATTACTCAAGAGGGTGACAAGGAGAGCCCCGCGGAGAGTGTTGTAGAGAAGTGGCA
This sequence comes from Brassica napus, assembly GCF_020379485.1. Taxonomy (NCBI): domain Eukaryota; kingdom Viridiplantae; phylum Streptophyta; class Magnoliopsida; order Brassicales; family Brassicaceae; genus Brassica; species Brassica napus. Next base: position 206,589 of record NW_026014893.1, read on the forward strand.
ACAAGAAGACATGATGGTGATGTCAGTCCTTCATGCTTCTTTGGAGCCGGCTATCTTAGATGCTTATAGCTACTGTGAGACAGCCAAGGAGCTGTGGGATACTTTGAAGAAAGTGTATGGAAACACTTCCAACCTGAACCGAGTGTTTGAAGTCAAGAAGGCAATCAATGGGTTAACTCAAGATGACATGGAGTTCACTAAGCACTTGGGGAGGTTCAGGTCTCTTTGGTCTGAGTTGGAGATGCTGAGGCCAAGCACGGTTGATCCAGAACTTCTAAATGAGAGGCGTGAGCAGGATAAGGTCTTTGGGTTGCTGCTCACACTGAATGCGAGTTACAATGGTCTCATCCAGCACATGCTAAGGTCCGAGAAGCTACCTGATCTTGAGGATGTGTGTGCTCAGATACAGAAGGAGCAGGGCTCAATGGGTTTGTTTGGAGGCAAGGGAGACTTATCTCTAGCAAATGCTGCGCAATCTGACCGAGAAGAGACTCCACAAGCCAACAAAGCTGGTTACAACAAGTATGAGGATAGGAAGTTCAATGGGAATTGTGATCATTGCAAGAAGCATGGACACAAGAAGAGTAAGTGCTGGATACTCCATCCCCACTTGAAGCCGGCTAAGTTCATGAAGGAGAGAGAGGCAAGAGCTCACATGACTGAAGTATCACTTTTAGTAATGTTTAGAGTAATCTGAGTGTTTAGAGAAGAATAGAATCGATTTAGAGAAGATTAGAGTATGAAATGAGATTATGAGTCTAATATTGAACCATTGAGATTAAAGACTAAGAGAAAAACTCAAAACTTGCGTAATCTTATTAATGAGTGAGGTTACATATTTATAAGAGAGACACAAGGGTTTACAAGAAGGGAAATGGGCACTATTGAACCGTGTGGAGTCAAGGGGCGCCTTTTGAATGATTGGTCAGGATGGCTCACATGCTTTGGCTCTTTACAGCCTGTTCCAGCCTGGCACGCTCTTGCCTTATCCTCTCAACGGTCTGATCCAACTCCCTAAGCTACCCAAGTCACTCCTCCTTAGTTACCGTCTCACTTGGATAGGGTATGGTAAGTTTTGGTTGAGGTTTGGATGGTACGGCTTGTACGGCCTTGTACGGCCTTGTACGGCCTTGTACGGCCAGCCGTACCATACTCTCCCAAACTTCCCTAAGTACTTCATCTCCTCTTCTCTTCAACTCCTTATCTCTTCATATCCATATACTCAGCTCATCTCAACACTCCCCCTCAAGCTTAGCTTTGTGAAAGCCTAAGCTTGGACAGCCATGAGATCTTCCTCATTAAAAACCTCACTAAGGAAAACCCATTGGGACAAAACCTTAATGAGGGAAAAAGAGTAAAGTGTTGAGATGAGGAAGCCATTATGTGAAAGAAAAGAGGAGTTGGGCAAGTAATGTGAAAGGGAAGAACGGTACGGCCTAAGTACGGACGGTACGGATCACCTCGACCATGAGAGCTTGAATGACCTTTAAAGTCAGTTTAAAGGTTGTGCAAAGTTAGGGCATGGTGTGTACGGATAGGGCATGACCGTACATCTGAGGGAACGTGAAAGAGAAGGAAGATGGACGAGTAGTGCCTTCATTAGACACGGAAGGTTTGGAACGGATCAGACCGTTTATGGATAAGGTTGGGACGCGCCTTATCCATCCAGCTCTTGGACAGGTTGTAAAGCCAGAAGCATGTGTGCCCTCCTGTCCGTTCATTTCAAAAGGAGACACTCCATTCAGCCTTGACTTCACATGCTTAGACTAGTGCCATTTCCCTTTGCGCAAAAGCCCTAATGACTCTCCTATAAATGTTGTAACCTCATCCATAATAAAGATTTAGACAGTTCAGATTATTCTTAGCCTCCATGGCTTTTCTCTTAGTCTCTTGATCTCAGATTCTACTCTAAATCATCTCTAATACTTCTCTAATCTCTCCTAAACTCTCAGATTACTCTTTATACTCTAAAACTTATATAAAGATCTCATGACTAAGGGGATCAGCTGCTTCTCTTCCCAAGATCAATGAGGCCCAATCTAATATGAATGGACTCCATTGTCTTTTGCCTTGCAGCCTTGGTAAATACATCAGCCAACTGATCTTCACTCCTAGTATAACATGGCAAGATGACTCCTAGGACAATCATCTGCCTCACCTTGTGGCAATCAACCTCAATGTGCTTTGTTCTCTCATGAAACACCGAGTTGGAGGCTATGTGAATGGCGGCCTGGTTGTCACAATGCATTGTCATTGGAGTGTCTTGTGCTATCTCCAAATGCTTCAAGATGCCCTTGATCCAAACTAGCTCGTTTGTAAGCTTCAGCATAGCTCTATACTCAGCTTCTGCACTAGAGCATGACACCACCTTCTGTTTCTTACTCTTCCAAGTCACCAAGTTGCCTCCAATGAATGTGCTGTTGAGAAGAGGTGATACATTGATAGAGGAAGAGTATTGGGGCAGATAGTAACTTTGGAGTTTTACCACAGTAACTTCGGTTTGACTGTGGTAACTAAGTTAAAAGCTTAGGAAGTTACTTTGCATCCCTTTGGAGAGTGGATCACGCCCAAGAGAAAGTCTGGATAAGGAAGGAGTAGTTTGGATAAGGTCTGGTCATAGCTGGAAAGGTAAAGCACCTTTACAGTCTGTCCAAGCATGTGAAGCATCTTTACAGCCTATCCCTTGACTTCACATGCTTATGATTTCGAAATCCTCTTTGTATTATCCTTATCTCTTCATATATAACTTGTATCTGAGACATTAAATTAATTAATGGAGTTTTGAGTCTCTCTCTCTTGTTCTTATTCTCTCTAGAACTCTTAATCTCCTAAACATTATACAAATCACTCAGATTAATTATTAAACACACTACAAACACAAAAGTGTTTATGGTATCAGAGCAAGGTTGCGCAAAGGGGAGAGGGTGTTTGATTCTTGTTTATGAAGTCTGAGTTTCTTGAGGTGTTCTTGGTGTTCTTGAGGTGTTCTTGATGTGTTCTTGGTGTTTGTTTGTGTGCTTGAGATCGACTTGAGTCTGTGGAGAGTTTCTGATGTATTCAAACGAGTTAAGCATGGTGGAGAAGACAAGATCAAGATGTGAAGAGAAGAAAGAGAGAGAAAACGAGTGTGGTTGGCCAATCTGGATAAAGACAGCTTTGGAGAGCTGTGGGATTTGGAGTAATCATGTAAAGGAAGAGCCTTCAAAGGTGACAGCTGCTGAGAAAGATCAGACAGCAAGTTTGGAGGAGATTCAAGTAAAGGTGGAACCTTTAAAGGAGGTAGCTGCTGAAGAAGGTCAGACAGCAAGGTTGAAGGTTCATGAAGCCAAGGGTGTGATCCGAGACTGGAAACATGGAAAGGGTGAGTTGTATCAGCTTGTGGGAAGGCTGAAATGTGTATGGTCGGAGTTAGATGTGTTGAGGCCAAGCACATCAGATCCGAAAGTGATTCAAGAAAGGCAGGAACAAGATGTTTTATTTAACCTTCTTGTGTATGGGATTTGTAAGCTTGTTCAACATGTTCGTGGTGTGTGTGGGAAGAACAAGGGATCAACTCAGTGGAAAGTTGGTACAAGCTGTAAAAGGAGAAGGTTGAGAAAGCTTTCCAAGGTGTGGTTCATGATGAGAGGACCTTGGAGAGAGGAGAGTGAGTCGGATGACTTAAGACACATGATGGGCTTGAAGGGGATCAAGGATGTAGTTTACCAGATGGTTAGAGGAGAGTGTTCTTACTCAGCCTACATGGGTGAATCAGTAGAAGACAGTGTGGTGCTAAGAGAGCAGGAGAAAGGAAGTGGAGCTGATGATCGCATCACCAGGAAGGAATGGGGAGTGTTCATGAAACATGTACAAGCCTTAGCAGCAAGCAAGAAGCATGCTATACAATCCGGAGCTTCTAAACCCATTGTGATTGATTCTGGAGCAAGTCATCATATGATCAGTGATAGGAGGCTTATAAGTGAGATCAAAGCTGCAACAGGGAGTGTTATGATAGCTAATGGTGCTATGATCCTTGAATGGTGGACTGTCTTCAATCTCCCCCTCACGTGGAACCTTGTATCCATCTTACAAGGGAGTCTTGGCCGTCTTTCCATCAAGCTTACCTGCATCTTTCAACAGATCAAGTGTATACTTTCTTTGGGATAGAAACAAACCTTCCTTGGATCTACATATCTCAATCCCAAGGAAGTATTTCATCTCTCCCAAGTCTTTAATCTCAAAAACAGATTTAAGAAAGTCTTTAGTGGCTTGTATCTCTTCTTTATCACTACCTGTTATAATGATGTCATCTACATACACAAGTAGAACGACAATACCTGAAGGTGTGTTGAGTGTAAAGAGAGTATGATCAAGCTCTGCCTTCCTAAAGCCTCTTCCATTCAGAGTTGTGCTCAACTTGTTGTACCATGCCCTTGGTGATTGTTTCAGACCATAGATAGCTTTCTTTAGTCTGAGAACATTCCCTTTCTTCACCAAGTGCTCTAGACCAGGAGGAGGTAACATATACACTTCATCTTCTAGTTCTCCTTGTAGGAATGCATTCTTTACATCCATTTTCCACAAGCCCCACTCAAGATTCACCGCAAGTGATAGGACAATCCTGATGGTATGTAGCTTAGCAACTAGCGCAAATGTGTCTATATAATCCTCTCCATATGTTTGAGTGAATCCTCTTGCAACCAAGCGAGTCTTCTTTCTATCAATCAGTCCATTTGCTAGGTACTTGATTGTGAAGATCCATCTACTAGACACTGCTCTCTTTCCTTTAGGTAACTCACTCTCATACCAAGTGTCATTCTTGATCATTGCATTGGATTCAGCTCCCACTGATTCCCTCCACTCCTTGTCCTTCATGGCTTCCTCATATGACTTTGGTACATGGCTCTCATCTAAGCTTACCATAAAGGCACAATGTTCTTCTGGATAATGAGCAAAGGAACACACAGCTTGAGAGGGATGTTCCACAGCCTGGGCATTGTAGTACACTCTCGTGTTTACCCAGTTGGAACTATCCTTTCTCACTCTGGTGCTTCTTCTCAATGGCTGCACCGCCGGCTCTGATTCAGGTTCAGTTGTAGTTGCATTAGTTTCCTCCTCTTGATCTTGGCTTGGTACCTCCGTATCTTCCTGCATCATACTTTGATCATGATCACCTGAGCCTTCTTGATCATGGCTTTCAACATGTACTTCAGCTGGTTCAGGTGTGTTTTCCCCCCCCCATGATCTAAGTTTGATGCCTCGGTAGGTTGTGTGGTTGTTGTACTTCGTCTCTCCTTCGGATCCTGGGTAGTATGTATCCCAAGCCCCTCTAGAATACTTCTAAGGCTGGCCGCTCTATCTGACTCTCTTGTCAATTCTAGCAGCTCATCTTGATTCTTTTCCTCATAGAACCCCTTAGCTTCAATGAACTTTACATCTCTAGAGACTAGAACTCTTCGAGTAGTAGGATCATAGCACTTGTAACCCTTTTGAGTAGTAGAGTAGCCAACAAACATAGCTCTTGTGCTGGTTGCTTCAAGCTTGTTTCTCAACTCTTTTGGCCTAAGGACAAAGCATAGACATCCAAAGATTCGCATATGCTCCAATGATGGCTTGTACTTGTTCAAGGCTTCAAAAGGGGACTGATCATGTAGAATCTTAGTTGGGATCCGGTTGATTAGATAACACGATGTAGCCACAGCATCACTCCAAAACCTTTTAGGGACATTTCCTTGAAACATCATTGACCTTGCCACCTCCATGAGATGCCTATTCTTTCTCTCAGCCACTCCATTTTGCTGAGGAGTATAAGGACAACTCGTTTGGTGTAGTATCCCATGTTGCGCTAGATGTTGCTTGAAGGCTTGACCAGTGTATTCCCCACCATTATCTGATCTCAAAATTTTAATCTTGGCATTGTAATGGTTAGTCACATAGTTTTGAAAATTTTTAAAAGCTTCAAGCACCCTATCTTTGGTTTGAATAAGTGTTATCCAGGTGTATTTCGATTTTTCATCTATGAATGTGACAAAGTATTTAAAACTATCCCTAGACAAGCAAGGAGCAGTCCAAACATCAGAGTGAATTAGATCAAAGCACTTGTCATAAACAGTAGATGAAATGGGAAACACAGTTTTACAATGCTTGCCTAAAATGCAAGCTTCACAATCCTTATTTTCAAATACCACACCTGGTAACATTAAGTTTAAAGCCCTAACATGGGGATGACCTAGTCTAGCATGCCACAATGCATTTTTATTCATCATAGAAGCAGAAGTAAATGAGCATAAGTAATCAGAAACAGGAGCTAGTTCTTCAAGTAAATATAAATCTCCCTTGGTAACTCCTTTTCCAATCAATTGGCTGCTCTCAATATCCTGAAACTTCACATCATTAGGACTGAATATAACATTGCAATTAAGATCTGTAGTACACTTCTTTACAGATAATAGATTTGATGTGAAGTCAGGCATATAAAATGCTTTAGAGTCTTTATCAAACAATTTTAGCTTGCCAATTCCTCTAATTGGGATTTTATCTCCATTTGCAATCATGACATGTCCATTTGTAGGTTCAATGTCTCTAATCAAACTAGTATCACTAATCATATGATGAGATGCTCCTGAATCAACTACCAATGGTTTAAACAGATTGTGTGCAATATGAGACTGTCCTAGTATGCTAGTAGGTTTATAAGCAATGCTTGAATGATCAGGTTCTCTAGCAATACTACACGATTCATATAATGCACCAAAGGAGTAACCAAGAGTACCAAGTGTGTTACCATTCTCCTTTAGCATTTTGATGAGGGAGTCAAGGTCTGATCTCCTTAGGTACTCGTTCTCACGGTTGTTCTGAAGGCTTGGCTGAGGTGTGTAAGTCACCAGGGCCTTGCTATCTCCAGGCTCACGTGTCCCGCCCTCTCCAGCTTGGCCTGAGCTCCCAGCAACACTTGAACTTCCCGGCTCACTTCCAGCATACGAGACATTGGCTCTCCCATCTTTCTCTCTTGAGAACTTGGCCGGCTTCAGATGAGGATGCAAGATCCAGCACTGGTTCTTCTTGTGACCTTGTCTCTTGCAATGATCACAATTTCCCGTGAACTTCTTTGCATCATACTGGTTAGAGCTCGCACGGTTTGCTTGCGGAACTTCAGCTTGGTTTGCAAGTGTGATCTCTCCTTTCCCTCCAAAGAGACCGATAGAACCTTCCTCCTTCTGAACTTGTGCACACACTTCCTCAAGGTCAGGTAACTTCCCGGACCTCAGAATGTGTTTGATGAGGCTGTTGTAGCTTGGATTCAGCGTGAGCAGCAACCCAAACACCTTGTCCTGCTCGCGTCTCTCAGCCAGCTCATCTAGGTTGGTTGTGCCTGGCCTCAGCATCTCCAGTTCAGACCACAAGGCTCTGAACCTCCCAAGGTGCTTAGTAAACTCCATGTCCTCCTGTGTCAAGCTGTTGATAGCACGTTTCACTTCAAACACACGGCTCAAATTTGAGATGTTACCATATACCTTCTTTAGCGTGTCCCAAAGATCCTTTGCTGTCTCACAGTAGCTGTATGCCTCCAGGATAGACACTTCAAGAGACCGTTGGAGTATGGACATCACCAGCTGATCATCTTGCTCCCACTTCTCTTCATCGCACTCGACAATCTCCTTGTCGCCTTCATAAGTAATGAGCTTTGGGGCTTCACTCTGTGTGATGTGTCCCCATAAACCCTTACTCCCCACTGCTGTCTTCACCAAACGAGACCACAAAAGGTAGTTACCCCCCTTGAGAGTAACCGGAACCACTGCCTTGTTGCTTTCCATTTCAGAATCACCCGGATGAAAGCTAAGCGGCTGGTGTGTTCTTGAGTGTTCTAGTACTCAAACCCAGATTATGATGAACCTGGCTCTGATACCATATAAGTTTTAGAGAATCTGAGTTTGAATAAGGAAAGAAAGAGATTAGAAAGAGTCTAGAGGTGATTTAGGACGAGTTTAGCTAAGAGTTTAGTGTATGATCATGATTGAGAGCCTTTGAGTCTAAGAGAGTGTTTTGGTGTCAAGAACTGTCTGATTATCATTAATGAAGAGTTTACAAATATATAGGAGAAGATACAAGGGTTTTCCTAAAGGTAAAGTAAGTGATATGATCATGGACCAGCCAAACAAAGAAGATAATGAGAGCATGGATGATCCAGCTGATGGAGGAGCTCTAGCCATATCTGAAGGTCCTATGACTCGAGCCAGAAGCAAGCAACTCAAAGAAGCCATTGGAGGATTACTTAAGACATCACTTAAGCAAGAAGAGAGTCTTGGAAGAAGCTTGATCAACCAAGATACACTTGCCACAATTCAAGCCATCTCAGCTCCAAGATAGACATCAAATGAGCAAGTAACATATGTGTGCCCTTTTTCCCTATCTTTGGTTTTGTCCCACTGGGTTTTCCAAAGATAGGTTTTTAATGAGGCCATATGTTGCTTTCCTATCACTCATTTGATGATCTCAGTTCAAGACTTTATTTTAATTATTTATCTTTGTTAACATGAAGCAGAATTAGGCTGCTAGACTTGAGAATTAGGCTGCTAGACTTGAGAATTAAGCTGCCAGACTTGAGAACCCTTATAAGGTTTTATAAGGTTTTTATAAGGTTTTATAAGGTTTATTTTTAAGGCCCATTTAGAGACCAAGGAGCCTGTTCCTTGCCTTCTCTATAAATATGTGTCTGAAAACCCTAATAGAACTATCCAATCTTTTATTTTCAGACTCTTGTCTCTCTCTGACGGCTGCAAGTCTTCTTGTAGATCTGAGTGTTCTTGAGTCTTTGTTAGTGTGTCATATCTAACAAAACCACAAGAGTGATTGTCTTGGTGTGTCATATCCAAGGGATTCACTTAGGAGTATCAAGGAGACCTCTCACATCTCTTTGTGTCACCATTCATTCCACAAACCTTGAAGCAGATTGAGTCTTTGATTCTCTGTTTACAAGGATCTATCCCATTCCAACCAGAGAAGCATCCTAGGAGTGTATTATGTGGTATCAGAGCAACTCTGGCTAGGGAAGTTCTCGTTTTCTTTAAGTTTTCACTCAAATCTGTCTCTTGGTTTCATAACTATTGATAGATCTGAGTTTTGTTGTGTTGTTTCTGTCGATTTGATTCACTCTGAGTTCAGTATTGCTAGATCTGTTGCTGTGTGTTTTTAAATTGATAGATCTGAAAGTTTCTATTTTAGATCTGTGATAGATCTGATCATCTCTTGTTGTTTCTTTTATAGATCTGTTGTTGTTTTGTTAAAATCTGATAAAAGTAGAGGTGTTGATCGTGTGAATTTGAAAAGACTCTTGAGATTCTTATTGGATAAGTTACCGGAAATTCAAATCTGATAGAAATCTCTTTTGCCGCCTATTTAATCTTTTGTTCTTGTTTCCTTATTTGAATTGATTTCTTTTTGTTTCTTGAACTTCTTACTGTCGATTTTCTTCTGTTGTTTCAGGTACTATGGCAGGAGATACAGAAGAGGATGAAGGAGTTAGTCTCGAACACAAAGCTTTGCTGGAAGCTTTGACTCGCCGTATGCAAAACATGATGGAAACGAGATTGATTTCTTTCCGCAAAGAACTTGATGCCCAGTCTTCAGAACAGAGGCGTGAACCAAGGCAGAACCGACGAGATCATACTAGACAAGAGCATGGTGGATCACAGGAGACTGATAACTATTATGAGCGCCACAGAGTTGAGAAGAGTGGTTCATCATCATCATCGCGAGATAATAGAAGGAGATATCATCGTGATCGTGATGGGAGAAGAAGATTGAGCTCGTTTTCAACTGCCAACACTACACCAATGCTCAAAGAATCCAGATTGCTGCTTCTGAGTTTCATGATTATGCCTTGAGCTGGTGGGATCAATTGGTTACTACAAGGAGGTTGAATCAGGAGTATCCAGTTGAGTCTTGGCATGAGATGAAGTCTCTTATGCGGAAGAGGTTTGTGCCTAGCCATTATCACCGCGACTTGCATCAGAAATTGAGAAGACTTACACAAGGATCTAAGACCGTGGAGGAGTACTATCAGGACATGGTACTACTGATGTTGAGAGCTGGTATATCTGAGGACAGAGAGGCTACTATGTCAAGGTTTCTTGGAGGACTTAACCGCGAGATACAGGACAGTGTGGAGATGCAACACTATGTGGAGATAGAAGAGATGTTGCACAAAGCTATTCTGGTGGAGCAGCAGATCAAAAGGAAGCATCACTCCCGTAGCAACTATAGCTCCAGCAAGTACCAACATTCTAAAGATGAGAAACCATCCTACCTGAAAGACAGTAAGCCTCCGCAGAAAGAAGATAGTAAGCCGGGTAGCATATTCAGCAAAGACCGAGACAAAGACAAAGGCAAAGCAGAAACTACTAGTTCCAGATCCCGAGATGTTAAGTGTTTCAAGTGCCAAGGGCGTGGGCATTATGCCAATGAGTGCACCAACAAAAAGGTCATGATTCTTCTTGAGAATGGAGAGTATGAATCAGAAGAAGAGAAGTCTGAATCTGATCTTGATCAATCTGGAGAAGAAAGTGAAGTAGAACCAGTAAGAGGAAGGTTGTTGGTGACAAGAAGACTCTTGAACTTGCAAACTAAGAATAGAGACCTTGAGCAGCGTGAGAATCTGTTTTACACAAGGTGTATGGTTCAGGGAAAGGTGTGCAGTCTCATTATTGATGGAGGAAGTTGTGTCAATGTAGCTAGTGAGACAATGGTGAAGAAATTGGGTTTGAAGATTCAGAAACACCCAAAACCATACAGATTGCAGTGGCTTAATGTGGAGGGCGAAATGAGAGTGTCAACTCAAGTGCTGGTTCCTATAGCCATTGGTAGATATGAAGATGAAGTCTTGTGTGACGTGTTGCCAATGGAAGCCAGTCATATACTCCTTGGAAGACCCTGGCAGTATGATAGACGTGTGAATCATGATGGCTTCACCAACAAGCACTCATTTGAATTCAAGGGAAATAAGACTGTACTAGTGCCTTTATCTCCTAAAGAGGTTCATGAAGATCAACTCCAGCTTCAGAAAAAGAAGGAGAAAGAGATAGACCTCAAACCTGATCAGAACAAGCATCACAGCCTCTATGCCAAACAGGGAGATATCAAAAGAATTCTTTACTCTCAAAATTCTATTATCTTGCTTATGTTTAAGGAGACTTTACTAACAGTCACTGATCACACATCGGATCAACCGAGTGAACTAGTCTCTCTTTTACAGGAATATGCAGATGTGTTTCCAGAAGATAGCCCCATTGGATTGCCTCCAGTTCGTGGGATTGAGCACCAAATCGACTTTGTACCTTGTTCAACACTACCAAACAGACCTGCATACAGAACTAATCCAGTGGAGACTAAATAATTGCAAAGACAAGTAGAGGAGCTGATGGAGAAGGGTCATATCCGAGAGAGCTTGAGTCCCTGTGCAGTTCCAGTGCTCCTTGTGCCTAAGAAAGATGGGAGCTGGCGCATGTGTGTTGATTGTAGAGCAATCAACAACATAACAGTGAAGTATCGCCACCCTATTCCTAGATTAGATGATATGCTTGATGAGTTACATGGTTCTTGCTTCTTTTCTAAGATAGATTTGAAAAGTGGATATCATCAGATTAGGATGAAAGAAGGAGATGATGGAAAACTGCTTTTAAAACTAAACATGGCTTGTATGAGTGGTTAGTTATGCCATTTGGATTAACCAATGCTCCTAGTACATTCATGAGACTGATGAATCATATCCTTAGGTCTTTCATAGGCATCTTTGTTGTTCTGTACTTTGATGATATATTAGTTTACAGCAAATGCTTAGAAGATCATATAGAACATCTTAGGGCTGTTTTGGATGTTTTGAGAAAAGAAAAACTTTATGCCAATCTGAAGAAGTGCACTTTTTGCACAGATAACTTGGTCTTTCTACGTTTTGTTGTAAGTGCAGATGGTGTAAAGGTGGATTAGGAGAAGATCAAAGCAATACAAGAGTGGCCGAGTCCAACTACAGTGGGAGAAGTAAGGAGTTTCCATGGACTGGCAGGTTTCTATAGGCGCTTTGTGAAGGATTTCAGCACTCTAGCAGCTCCCCTGACTGAGATAATCAAGAAGGATGTAGGATTCAAGTGGGGAGAAGTTCAAGAAGCCGCATTCCAACTCCTTAAAGAGAAGCTTACTCAATCTCCTCTTCTCATACTTCCTGATTTTTCTAAAACATTTGAAATAGAGTGTGATGCCTCAGGAATTGGAATTGGTGCTGTGTTGATGCAAGATAAAAGACCTATTGCTTATTTCAGTGAGAAACTCAGTGGAGCTACTCTCAACTATGCCACTTATGACAAAGAACTCTACGCCTTGGTGAGAGCTCTACAGACTTGGCAGCATTATTTCTGGCCAAAGGAGTTTGTCATTCACACAGACCATGAATCTCTCAAGTACCTCAAAGGACAAAGCAAGCTCAGCAAGAGACACGCCAGATGGGTAGAATTCATTGAAACCTTCCCTTATGTGATCAAATACAAACAAGGTAAGGAAAATATAGTTGCTGATGCACTATCCAGAAGGTATGTCCTCTTGAATGTTGAACTGAATGTTGAACTGAAGAGAAGATGGAGCTTGTACAATGATAGGGCAAGCTCTAGAATGTTAACTTGAAGAATAGAAATGGAGTGAAAGGAGAAGTATGGAGTAGTTTGGTTCTAGTGCAAAGAGAGGGCAAGTCTTGCAGAGATTGTCTGTCAAGCTTCAGGAGGGTCTTAAGAAGTCAAGAAATGATCTTATGGCTGTGCAAGATTGGGTTTAAGTCCAGGAGGGACTTACACACCATTTGGAGAATATTTGGTTGAGACAGTAACTCCAAAGTTACCACAGTAACTTTGGAGAGTTACCACAGTAAGAGAACACAAAACTCTTAAGAGAAAAAGACAAAACTCTTAAGAGGAGAAGACAAAACTCTTAAGAGAAGAAGACAAAGGAGAGGCTGGCGAGTGACAGGCTGGAAAGGAGAGTCCCTTGCTGTAAAGTAAAAGCAAAAGGAGACCATGTATCTAGCAAAAGAAGTGGTCAGATTCATGGGAGCCTTTAGCTAGCCAATAAGGAGCCAGCCTTCCCTTGACCAGATTCAAATGGACCAATTATCCATTAGGAAGAGCCAGCCACGACCAAGACCATCTTTCCATCTCATCCATCCATTTAAATTCAAGTTATAATAGCCCTTAGATTTAGGTTTATGATTGCAAGTTGTAAAGAGCATATATAAGCTCATAAGTGATGTTTTGTAACTCTTAAGTGAGTAAAGGGGATTTTCCCTTCTCCTTCATAGTCTCTGGTTACTTAATATCTCAGTCTCTCTAATCTCTTAATCTCTCACTCAAAGTCTCTTAATCTCACACCATTCTTATTCTTCCATCAGTCTCTCTTTTATTCTCTTCCATTATTGTCACAAGACAAGATCTCTTGCCCTTAAGGGCGTGTTCATCACACACACAACCTGAACTCTGTTAAAACTTATATGGTATCAGAGCCAGGTTCATCAGAACTTGGTTCCAGCTTCAGCTCAAGCACAAGCTCACTCCCATGCCATTTTCAAGCTATTGAAGCTGTTGAAGAAGTTCTTTCCAGCCGGCTGTGTAATCTCTTCAAGATTAAGTTTTGCTCATCCATGGCGTGTATAGAAGCTGTGCTAAGTCCATCATACTCTCTCATGTCCACCCTGAAGAAAGAAGGCAATTGGAAGCATGTCCAAGCCTTTCCCATTCACTGTCCAAGAAGAAACCTTCCAAGGAGGAAGCTTTCAGCATTGGTACTTGTGTGGCGACTCAAACATGAAGAAAGGAGGTGTCTTTGGCATGGTGGGTTCAAGGAGAAAGGCCACGTAAAGAAGGAGATGTTGGTTTGTCCATTTATGATGCAGATTGCCTTGGAGGCTCAAGGAACAAGCACTGGTTCCTTGGTTGTAAGCTAAACCTTTTTCCCTTGTTTAAAGCTTGTGTCTTTATGATATGGTTGTGATGTTGTGATTGAAAACCTGAGGATATGTTTAAGAGTGCTAAATGAAAATGAGTTTAGAATCTGTCCGAGGATATTTAAAAAGTCTTGTTTGGTGTCTGAAATGTTTAAAAATGCTTAACCTTGATTCTAGTGATGCTTGTTAGGGAGTTAGAATTTATCTAAACCTGATTGCATTCATGAAATGAAATCACCAAAGGTTATGCATTGTGTCTGATTTTGGTTGATAATGTTATTTCTTAATCCCAGCTCTAAATGAATGTGTATTAATGTGCTAAATGCTACTGTTAAAATTGGGTGCATTCATGTGTTAGAGACTGATAAAGATTAAAGCATTTTATCATCTTGTGGCTGTCTTACATTGAAGCATTAGATTCATGTCTAAGTGCTGAGTAAAGAAGCTCTTAAGAGTGCCTAAGGAACTTGTCTTGAATCTGTTAGGATCTTGCTTGTACTTAGAGAGTTAGCTTGCAAAGAATAGAACCTGATAATGCCTTGTGTCTATCTGTTGCATTGCTTGTGATAGTGGGAATAAAACTTGATAAGTTATTAATCAAGATTTGACATCAATAAGATTGAAAATGGTTAAATGCTTAATGTCAGTTCTAAATTAAATTGTCTTGTTAATATGATAGATTATATTATCATGCTTGCTGTCATGAGTTAGAAACTAATTAAGATTAATGCATACTGCCTTGTTGCTGCCTTGTATTGTTGCATTTAGATCAAAGTCTAAGTTGCAGATTAAGGAGTAATTAAAATTGCCTAAATACGTTGACTTGAATCTGATAAGGTCTTGCTTTGTATTTAGAGAATGGTTGCTTGCATAGATAAGAACTTGACATTATCTTGATTCTATCTAATGCTATAAAGCTTGAGACATTGGTGATCAAACTTGATGAAGTCAAGGATTGATCCCAATGCAATTGTGTCTTATCTTTGCTGGAGTTTGAGTGGTGTTTCAGGTTCACAAGAAGTATTCTTTGCTCACCATCCATCCAAGTAGAAGAGGAAGACTTTGCCATTGTTAAAGCAATGGAGAAAGACTTGTGTGTATGGCCGGTTGAGGTAGCGCAGCTAGTGATAGTGATGTGCTCCTGGTTCATGGAGACACACAAGTAAAGGTCATCACCTAAGTCTTGGGGAGACTGATGACCTGAAGGCATTGGAGCTGAAGGCAATGGAAGATCGGTTGGGTTAAGCGCAGCTGTATGTAGTGATGCACTCCCGGTTTGAAGTCTCATTGAAGCTCACTTCAAGCTTGCACCTATACTAAGTTAAGCTTGAGGTGTGTATTCAAGTGAGCTACCAGAAGATCCTCTAAGCTCAATGACCTGGTTCCTCAAGGCCATTCCAAGCTGATCATGTGTAGATGCAGCCGAAGTAGAGGGAAGAAGAAAGCGACTCAATGAGCTTCTAATAAGAAGTACTTGGAGAGTAAGCTGAGGTATCTCCTCAGTGCAATGGTGGGTAAGTGGGGAAGTAAGCATCAAGTCTGAAGAAGATGGAGGTGTTCCCACAAGGTTGTTCATGAAGCTTAGTAAGCGCTCACCTTCAAGTTAGTGAGCTTGTGTGATGAAAGGAGAAGCTGTTAAGCTTAGCAAGTGAGGACTCAAGTGGCGAAATGAAGAGACCACTCCTCACCATCTTAAACAAGGAAGTAAACCTAGTCTCATCTATTTTAATATGTCTTGATAGGTCTATCTCTTGATTATACTCTGTGCTTTCCCTAATTTACATTAAGAGTTTATAGCTTCTAGTAGAATGTCTAGGCTAATTGCACTGGAAATATTTTGCTGCTGCATTGTCTTATTGATATTAAGTAATGTCTAGAGTCCCAAAATCTCATGTTCTGTTCATTGCATTGTCTTGTGTATTGCCATAGCTTGAAATCATCATGAATGTGTTGTAGAATAGAGTAGAATGTCTCTGCTGCTTGCATCATGATTGATAAGCTGTTTTGCATACATAAGCATGTCTCATACTGTCTAAGTTCAATCCTATTGTTGTCTGATGCTATTGCCTATGTTTAATCCATCATTGATTGTCTTGCATCAAGTAGAAACTGTCTAAGTTGCTTGCATCATTGGTATTGATTGGAACTGGTGTGCATAGCTTTAATATTGCTCTCGGATTGAACCGGTTGCATTCATATAGCTAATGCTTTAAGATTGTGCATTCATGTATTGATGCATTTAAAAATGAGCCTAAATTGTCAATGTATTGTTTAAAGCTTGCATTGTCATTTTTAGAGATTTAAAACTGCTTGTTCTTGCCTTGATTGATTGGCTTGTTTCAAAGTTTTATATATTGTTGTGGCATTGGTGATCAAACAGGATGGATGATCTTAGTTTGATCCCAATGGGATGATCTGATCTTGCATTGAGTTGTGGTGATGTTAGGTACACAAAGAAGTGATACAGTGACAAGCCAAACCAAAGTGTGAAGACAAAAGGTCTAGTTCCATTGCAAATCATCACTGGATGTGTTAATCCATAATCTACAGGAAGTGTAGTGTTTGATTATGCAATGAGAGGATGCCATTGTATAATATCATAGGACATGTTCAGTCCATAGTCTACAGAAAGTGTAGCATGAGTTATTATACAGTGAGAACTTGCCTTGTGAGGACTCTCTATGGTGATTCAAACACCCTAATTCCTGGTTAAGGAATATAAGATTTATAGAAAGAGTTAGAGTGTTTTAGAGAATAAGAGAATGAGATTGGATTATGAAAAGATTAGTGAAGAATCATGATGAACACTCAAGAACAAGAGAGAGAGAATGACTCAAACTGTGTAATCTTTTATTAATGAGAGAGTTTACAATATATAGGACATGATACAAGGGTTTCCAAGACTCTAAGGATAAGGCTAAGCATGTGAATTCAATACAGGAGCAAGACCAGGTTTAAATCGATCCAATGGCTGATCTCACATGTGTAAAGCATCTTTGCTTTTGCTTTACCTTTCCAGCATGGGACAGGCTGTCATGGTGACCCTTATCCTTCTTCCAACGGTCTGATTCTTATCCAAGACTGAGGCTCAGACCGTTTACCACTCTAACTCCTCATTTTAACTTTCACCTTTGGTTAATGTTTGTGATCGCCCTTGATATGTACGGCTTGTACGGCCAGTACCTTCAGTACGGATTGTACGGCTATGGCTGATCACAAACTCTCCCAAAGACTCATACCTTCTTTCCCTTTCAGTCTCTCAACTCCTTGTGCCTTCTCACACATTATACTCAGCTCATTTCAACACTCCCCCTCAAGCTTGATCTTGGTGATTGATCAAGCTTGGAAACCATGAGATCTTCCTCATTAAAAACCTCACCAAGGAAAACCCATTGGGACAAAACCTTGATGAGGGAAAAAGAGTAAAGAGCCCATGGTTAAGGGAACTCAGCCACTTGTTGTGAGATCAATGAGCCCTAGCCTGATGTGGATGGACTCCATGGTCTTTTGCCTTGCAGCTTTGGTGAAGACATCAGCTAACTGATCTTCACTTCTGGTATAGCATGGCAAGATCACTCCCAAGACTATCATCTGCCTCACCTTATGACAATCCACTTCAATGTGCTTGGTTCTTTCATGAAACACCGAGTTGGAGGCTATGTGAATGGCGGCTTGGTTATCACAATGCATAGTCATAGGTGTAGCTTGCTCAATTCCCAAATGCTTCAAGATCCCCTTGATCCATACCAACTCGTTGGTGAGCTTCAGCATTGCCCTATACTCAGCCTCAGCACTTGAGCACGATACCACCTTCTGCTTCTTGCTCTTCCATGTCACTAGATTTCCTCCAATGAAGGTGCAATAGCCTGTGGTTGATCTCCTATCAGCTCGATCACCAGCCCAATCAGCATCACAGTACCCAACGACTTCAATACTCTTGTTGCATCCTAACCAGACTCCCAGACCGGCTGATCCATTCAGATACATCAAGAGCCTCTCCACCATGCGCCAATGATGTTCCTTTGGTACTTGCATGTGTTGGCTTACCTGATTCACAGCAAAACAGATATCAGGACGTGTGATTGTTAAGTATATGAGCTTACCCACTAGCTTCCTATAAAGCTTGGGATCATGGAACAGCTTGCTGTCCTCAAGCTCCCCCTCACGTGGAACCTTATACCCATCCTCCATGGGCATTTTGGCTATCTTCCCTCCTAGCACACCTGCATCTTTCAAAAGATCAAGTGCATACTTTCTTTGAGACATGAATAGGCCTTCCTTGGATCTACATATCTCAATCCCAAGGAAGTATTTCATTTTTCCCAAGTCTTTGATTTCAAAAACAGATTTGAGAAACTCTTTTGTTTCTCTTATCCCAATCTTATCACTACCTGTTATGATGATATCATCAACATACACAAGTAGACAGATGATACCTGATGGAGTAGTAAGAGTGAAGAGAGTGTGGTCCAACTCAGACTTCCTGAAGCCACGCCCATTCAGAGTGGTGCTGAGTTTGTTGTACCAGGCTCTAGGGGATTGTTTCAAACCATAGATAGCCTTCTTTAGTCTTAGAACATTCCCAGGCTTCACAAGACCTTCTAAGCCTGGTGGAGGATACATATAGACTTCATCTTCTAACTCTCCTTGAAGGAATGCATTCTTCACATCCATCTGCCACAAATCCCACTCAAGATTCACAGCCAAGGACAATACTATCCTGATGGTGTGTAACTTAGCAACAGGAGCAAATGTATCTATGTAGTCCTCTCCATATGTTTGAGTGTATCCTCTAGCCACCAATCTTGTCTTTCTCCTATCAATCTGTCCATTTGGCAAGTACTTGATGGTGAATATCCATCTACTTGTAACAGCCCTCTTCCCCTTTGGGAGTTCACTTTCAAACCAAGTGTCATTCTTAATCATTGCATTTGCTTCATCTCCAACCGACTCCTTCCATTCCTCATGCATCATAGCCTCTTCATATGATCTTGGCACAAAGCTCTCATCTAAGCTTGTCATGAAGGCGCAATGATCAGATGGGAAATGGGCAAAGGAACACACTGCTTGGGAGGGATGCTCCACAGCCTGGGCATTGTAGTACACTCTCGTGTTTACCCAGTTGGAAGCATCCTTCTTCAACCGTGTGCTTCTCCTTAGCGGTGCTTCAGCCGGGACATTATCCCTTGATGAGACTGAGACTGGTTCAGTTTCTTCTTGCTGTTCTTCTTGCTGTTGCACATTGTCTTCCTCTTCTTGTAAACTTTCTTCAGGTTCTGGTTCACCCATTGCCTCAACCCCTTCATCTTGCATCATCACACACTGATCAGGGTCTCTCAAGCCTTCTTCTGGATGGCTTGCTTCTTCAGTTTCATTCCCCCTCTCATGATTAGAGTGGGATGTTCCTTCAGCTTCAGGAGAACTAGATGTGTTCCGTCCTCCTTGATCCTGGGTTAGATTGATCCCAAGACCTTCCAATATGATCCTAAGGCTCGCAGCCTTATCAGAATCCCGAGATAGATCTTTCAAATCCTCCCAGCTCCGCTCTTCATAGTATCCCTTACCCTCCATGAACTTTACTTCTCTAGATACATGTACTCTTCTTGTCTTTGGATCAATGCACTTGTATCCCTTCTGAGATGATGAGTATCCAATGAACATAGTTCTTATACTCTTTGGCTCAAGCTTGTTTCTCATCTCTCCCGGTACCATCATATAGCTTACACAACCAAACACTCTCAAGTGGTTTAGGGATGGCTTGATCTTGTTAAGAACTTCAAATGGAGACTGATCTTGCAACACTCTGGTCGGTATCCTATTAATCAGATAGCACGCAGACATGACTGCATCACTCCAATACCTCTTAGGAACATTGCTTTGAAACATCATGGACCGAGCAACTTCCATAAGATGTCGGTTCTTCCTTTCTGCCACACCATTCTGCTGAGGAGTATAGGGACAACTAGTTTGGTGAAGAATCCCATGCTGAGCTAAGTGTTGCTTGAATAATCTGCTTGTATACTCACCACCATTATCAGATCTGAAAATCTTAAGCTTGGCATTATATTGGTTAGTCACATAGCATTGAAAGTTCTTAAATGCTTCAAGCACACTATCTTTTGTTTTAATGAGTGTTATCCAGGTGTATTTAGATTTTTCATCAATGAATGTTACAAAGTACTTATAACTTTCTCTAGATAAACAAGGAGCAGTCCATACATCAGAATGCACAAGATCAAAACAGTTTTCATAAATAGTACTAGACTTTTGGAAAACAGTTCTACAATGTTTACCCAATATACATGCTTCACATTCATTATTTTTAAACATAACACCTGGTAACATTAAGTTCAAAGCTCTAACATGAGGATGGCCTAGTCTAGCATGCCACAATGCATTATTTTTTAAAGCAGAAACAGATTGAAACGAGTAACTAAGATTAGAAACAGGAGCAATGTCTTCAAGCATATAGAGATCTCCTTTGGTTACTCCTTTTCCAATCAACTTATGACTCTCAATATCCTGAAACTTCACATCATTAGGACTAAAGATAACATTGCAATGTAAATCAGTAGTGCATTTCTTGACAGATAATAGATTAGATGTAAATTCAGGCATATAGAAAGCTTTAGACTCCTTATCAAATAGTTTCAGGTTTCCTATTCCTTTTATTGCTATCCTATCACCATTTGCAATCATAACATGACCACTAGTTGGTTCTATATCTTTTATAAGACTAGTGTCACTTATCATATGATGAGAGGCACCAGAATCCACAATTAAAGGTTTAATCATGTTTTGAACAGCAAATCCACTTGGTGATTCAATTCTAGCAATAGATGTTCTAGGAATTTTCAGTTCAGTTTCTATGTTTTCAAGACTCCTAGGTATACTACACACAGCATATGAATATCCTAGAGTATGAGTAAGAGAACTACCATTGTCCTTGAGAGCCTTGATGAGGGCATCAATGTCAGAACGTCTGATCATCTCATGCTCCATACTGCTCTTCCCGGACGTGTGCTGAGATGCCATAGCCTTAACATCACTCTCCTCAGCTCTCACACCAGCACCATTGCTTCCCCTTGATGATCCGGCCTCACTTGATTCAGCTGAGAGATGAGCCCTTCCTTCTCGGTCCTTAACAAACTTGGATGGCTTGAGGTGGGGGTGGAGGATCCAGCATTGACTCCTCTTGTGCCCTGGCTTCTTGCAGTGGTCACAGTTGCCACCAAACTTGCTCTCATCTCCTTTATACGCCGCCTTTTTTGCTTGGACCGTCTCAACTTGATTCGCCAAGGTCATCTCCCCCTTTCCACCAAACAGGCCAAGAGAATCATCCTCCTTTTGTAGCTGTGCGCACACATCATCAAAGGACAGGTGCTTTGGGGACCTCAGCATATGCTTTATCACATCCTTGTAAACCGGATTCAGTGTCAATAACAAGCCAAACACTTGGTCTTGCTCACGCCTCTCCATAAGCGTAGCCTCATCATTGGTATTTGGCCTCAACATATCTAGTTAAGACCACAAGGCCCTGAACTTTCCCAAGTGTTTAGTGAACTCCTCCTCTTCTTGCATCAGTGTGTTGATAGCTCTCTTTACTTCAAACACCCTGCTCAGATTGGAGATGTTGCCATACACTTTCTGAAGCGTCTCCCACAACGCCTTTGGGGTCTCGCAGTAGCTATATGCCTCCAAGATTGAAGCTTCAAGTGACCCTTGCAACACGGCCAACACCTTTAGGTCCTCTTGCGCCCACTTCTCTTGATCGGCTACAACTATCTCCGTGGATCCTCCATCTATAGCAACTGGTTTTGGGACTCCATCTGTGACGTGACCCCATAAACCCTTGCTCCCAATGACTGTCTTCACCAGCCTTGACCAAAGCAGGTAGTTTCCACCACCTTTTAATGTAACCGGAACCGCCAGCACCTTGTTTCCTTCCATCTTGTCTTGCATAACTCAGATCGTGATCTTGTACTGAACTGAAGCTGAAGATTTGCGGAATGAACACACCAGGCTATGAGTAACCTGGCTCTGATACCATATAAGATTTATAGAAAGAGTTAGAGTGTTTTAGAGAATAAGAGAATGAGATTGGATTATGAAAAGATTAGTGAAGAATCATGATGAACACTCAAGAACAAGAGAGAGAGAATGACTCAAACTGTGTAATCTTTTATTAATGAGAGAGTTTACAATATATAGGACATGATACAAGGGTTTCCAAGACTCTAAGGATAAGGCTAAGCATGTGAAGTCAATACAGAAGCAAGACCAGGTTTAAATCGATCCAATGGCTGATCTCACATGTGTAAAGCATCTTTGCTTTTGCTTTACCTTTCCAGCATGGGACAGGCTGTCATTGTGACCCTTATCCTTCTTCCAACGGTCTGATTCTTATCCAAGACTGAGGCTCAGACCTTTTACCACTCTAACTCCTCATTTTAACTTTCACCTTTGGTTAATGTTTGTGATCGCCCTTGATATGTACGGCTTGTACGGCCAGTACCTTCAGTACGGATTGTACGGCTATGGCTGATCACAAACTCTCCCAAAGACTCATACCTTCTTTCCCTTTCAGTCTCTCAATTCCTTGTGCCTTCTCACAAATTATACTCAGCTCATTTCAACAAGGAAGAGAGAAAACTCACAAGAAGAAAGCTATCATGAAAAATGATAGTTATTAGACCATGGAGATGCATAGAATCATCACAAGCTTAGCTCCTTCTAGTCTTGGTTCTAAGCTTGAGGGGGAGTCTTAATGCATATGATCCATGGTCAGTAACAAGTATTTTGCAAAAGCTTCTACAAGGATCATCAACCGGGCCAAGTCAGTGGCGTGTCTAGGCAAGAGGCTGTTCAGAGCAGCCTTGGCAAGTGAGGAATGTTGAGATGAGTTGAAGATATGAACATGAAGAGATAAGAAGTGGAAGAGAAGAGGAGGAAGAGAATGAGGGGACTTTGGGCAAGCATGGTACGGACGTCCGTACAAGGCCGTACATGGTCGTACCGTCCGTACCAAATGTCTCGACCAAAGGTTACCTAACCTTGACCAAGTGAAACGGTAACAAGCAGATGTTACCTTGAGGGCTTAGTGGAGAGGATCAGACCGTTGAGTGGATAAGGGAAGAGCAAGACAGGCTAAGACAGGCTGTAAAGAGCCAAAGCATGTAAGGCTTCCCATCCGTCCATTCAAAAGCGACCCTTGACTCCACATGCTTCAATAGTGCTCCTTTCTTCTCTTGTAAACCCTTATGTCTCTCTTATAAATATGTAACCTCACTCAGCAACAAGATTAAGCAGTTCTGAGTCTCTCTAATCTCTTAAGTCACAATGATTCTCTCTTAGACACTAATCGGCTCTCAAGTCTCTTAATCGTTCACAATCTCTTCTAATCTCTACTTAAACTCTCACTTATATTCTAATAACTCTAAGGATCTCTAAATATTATATGGTATCAGAGCCAGGTTCATTAGGATCTGGGGTTGATCTTTAGAGAGTTACAAACTGAAGGCTTTAAAGCTACACGCGAGTAGCTTTGAAGGTGTTGAAGCTGTGATACGTTCTAGTTGAAGCTGTGCTACGTTCGGTGTGTGTACGTGATTCAAGACTCAAGATTTCATCAGATTCAAGCTGTTCAAGTCAAGCTGAGTAAAGATGGAACATGGGATGAACATGAGGATGAAGGTAGCGGTTAGTTTCAAAGGTAGCAACTACCTTGTGTGGTCTCGGATGGTGAAGACTGCGGTGGGGAGTAAGGGTTTGTGGGGGCACATCACAACAGGGGAGGCTCCAAAACTCATTACTCAGGGAGGAGATCAACAAGAGGTCTCCATTGAAGCGGCTGTAGAGAAATGGCAACAAGAAGACATGCTGGTGATGACGGTTCTACACGCATCCTTGGATCCAGCTATCTTGGATGCCTACAGCTACTGTGAATCAGCCAAAGAGCTGTGGGACACGCTGAAGAAGGTGTATGGTAACACTTCCAACCTCAGCCGTGTGTTTGAAGTAAAGCAAGCTATCAACCGTCTAGTGCAAGAGGATATGGAGTTCACTAAGCACTTGGGGAGGTTCAGGTCCTTATGGTCAGAGCTGGAGATGCTGAGGCCGAGCACAACTGATCCTGATCAGTTGAATGAGAGGCGCGAGCAAGATAAGGTCTTTGGGCTGCTCCTCACGCTGAACCAGGCCTACACTCAACTCATCCAGCACATGTTGAGGGCAGACAAGCTTCCGGACCTTGAGGATGTGTGTGCGCAAATCCAAAGGGAGCAGGGGTCTATGGGGTTGTTTGGAGGAAAGGGGGAGCTCTCTCTTGCCAATCAAGCAGCTCATGAGGATTCAACCGAAGCTCCACAAGCAAACAAGGCATCTCACGGGAAGTATGAGGACAGGAAGTTCAATGGCAACTGTGATCATTGCAAGAAGCATGGTCATAAGAAGAGCCAATGCTGGATACTACACCCACATCTCAAGCCTGCCAAGTTCATGAAGGAGCGTGAGGGAAGGGCAAATGTGACTGAAGGGTCAAGCGGAGCTGGCACCATCAATACGAGTGAAGTGGATGGACATGGAGGCAATGATGGGAATGGGAAGTCTCTGGTGGCTTACACAGGCGCCTCAAGCTCACGCAGCAATGATGACTACATCAAGAGATCAGACCTTGATGCTCTCTTCAAAATGCTAAAGGAAAACGGTAACACTTATGGTTATTCCTTTGGAGCATCTATGATTGCATATAAGGATGATCACTTGATTAGAGAACTAGTAGAACGGTTAGAAGCTAGGAATGAGTATAGAAATGCACACATTGCTAGAACTGATAGGACACATCCATCACTTAGTAATCTATGTCATAATGCTAAAAGAGTATATAAACCATTGATTGTTGATTCTGGTGCATCACATCATATGATAAGTGATGAGAACTTGATTAAGGATATAGAACCTACTCATGGACATGTGATGATAGCAAATGGAGATAAGATACCTATTAAGGGAATAGGAAAGCTTAAGTTGTTTAACAAAGAATCTAGAGCCTTTTACATGCATGAATTCACATCAAACCTATTATCTGTGAAGAAATGTACTAATGATCTACAATGCAATGTTATCTTTAGTCCTAACGATGTGAAGTTTCAGGATATTGAGAGCAGCAGATTGATTGGGAAAGGGGGGACTAAGGGAGATCTCTATATGCTTGAAGAACTCACTTTTGTTCCTGATTATAGTTGCTCGTTTACTTCTGCTTCTTTGTTGAATAAAAATGCATTGTGGCATGCTAGAGTAGGACACCCTCATGTTAAAGCATTGAACTTAATGGTACCAGGTGTTGTATTTGAGAACAAAGATTGTGAAGCTTGCATTTTAGGCAAGCATTGTAGAACTGTGTTTCAAAAGTCTACTACCGTTTATGATAATTGCTTTGATCTAATTCATTCAGATGTGTGGACTGCCCCTTGCTTATCTAGAGATAGTTATAAGTATTTTGTCACATTCATTGATGAAAAATCCAAATACACCTGGTTAACCTTAATTCAGACCAAAGATAGGGTGCTTGAGGCATTTAGGAACTTTCAAACTTATGTGACTAACCATTATCATGCTAAGATTAAAATTTTGAGATCAGATAATGGAGGAGAGTACACAAGCCATGCATTCAAGCAACACTTATCACAACATGGGATCCTACATCAGACAAGCTGTCCGTATACTCCACAGCAAAATGGAGTGGTTGAGAGGAAGAATAGGCACCTCATGGAAGTGGCAAGGTCACTTATGTTTCAGAGTAATGTTCCAAAAAGATTTTGGAGTGATGCGGTTGCCACTGCTTGTTACTTGATAAACAGAACTCCAACCAAGATTCTGAATGAGAAGGCTCCATTTGAAGTTCTGAACAAGTACAAGCCAGTTCTTGATTACTTGAAGGTCTTTGGATGTCTATGCTTTGTGCTCAAACAAGGAGAGATGCGCAACAAGCTAGAAGCAAGAAGTACTAAGGCTATGTTCATAGGATACTCAGCTACACAGAAAGGATACAAATGCTATGATCCTATAGCAAGGAGAGTACTTGTTTCTAGAGATGTGAAGTTCTTGGAAGATAGAGGATACTATGAAGAAAAGAATCAAGAAGACCTGAAGGACTTAACATCAGACAAGGCCACCACCTTGCGGATCATTCTTGAAGGTCTTGGAATCAGTACATCCCAGGATCCGAGAGATCACGCAACTACACCTCCTGAAGTTGGTTCACCATCCCACCTTGATCATGAGGGAGGAGAGGAGCATGAGGAGCCTGTGCAAGAGGCTAACCAAGAAGAAGGAGAAGTAGAGAATGAAGGAGAAGAGAGCATAGGCTCTGATGGTCATGGGCATGATCATGGTGTGATACAAACACCTTCTCAAGATGAAGTGGTAGAAGAACAACAGGAAGAAGAACCGGTTGTGCAGCCACTAAGAAGGAGTACAAGGATAAGGAAGGATCCTTCTAGCTGGGTAAACACGAGAGTGTACTACAATGCCCAAGCTGTGGAGCATCCATCTCAAGCCGTGTGCTCCTTTGCTCAATATCCAGAAGCACATTGCGCTTTCATGGTAAACTTGGATGAGAATCACATCCCAAGAGACTATGAAGAGGCAATGAAGGATAAGGAATGGAAGGAATCAGTAGGAGCTGAGGCAGGAGCTATGATAAAGAATGATACATGGTATGAGAGTGAACTACCAAAAGGGAAGAAGGCAGTGTCTAGTAGATGAATCTTCACAATCAAATACAAGGCTGATGGGCAGATTGAGAGGAAGAAGACTAGATTAGTGGCAAGAGGGTGTTGAGATGAGTTGAAGATATGAACATGAAGAGATAAGAAGTGGAAGAGAAGA
This sequence comes from Brassica napus, assembly GCF_020379485.1. Taxonomy (NCBI): domain Eukaryota; kingdom Viridiplantae; phylum Streptophyta; class Magnoliopsida; order Brassicales; family Brassicaceae; genus Brassica; species Brassica napus. The sequence goes on from NW_026014893.1 coordinate 233,434, forward strand.
GGAGGAAGAGAATGAGGGGACTTTGGGCAAGCATGGTACGGACGTCCGTAGAAGGCTGTACATGGCCGTACCGTCCGTACCAAATGTCTCGACCAAAGGTTACCTAACCTTGACCAAGTGAAACGGTAACAAGCAGATGTTACCTTGAGGGCTTAGTGGAGAGGATCAGACCGTTGAGTGGATAAGGGAAGAGCAAGACAGGCTGTGACAGGCTGTAAAGAGCCAAAGCATGTAAGGCTTCCCATCCGTCCATTCAAAAGCGACCCTTGACTCCACATGCTTCAATAGTGCTCCTTTCTTCTCTTATAAACCCTTATGTCTCTCTTATAAATATGTAACCTCACTCAGCAATAAGTTTAAGCAGTTCTGAGTCTCTCTAATCTCTTAAGTCACAATGATTCACTCTTAGACACTAATCGGCTCTCAAGTCTCTTAATCGTTCACAATCTCTTCTAATCTCTACTTAAACTCTCACTTATATTCTAATCACTCTAAGGATCTCTAAATATTTTATGGTATCAGAGCCAGGTTCATTAGGATCTGGTTGATCTTTAGAGAGTTGCAAACTGAAGGCTTTAAAGCTACACGCGAGTAGCTTTGAAGGTGTTGAAGCTGTGATACGTTCTAGTTGAAGCTGTGCTACGTTCGGTGTGTGTACGTGATTCAAGACTCACGATTTCATCAGATTCAAGCTGTTCAAGTCAAGCTGAGTAAAGATGGAACATGGGATGAACATGAGGATGAAGGTAGCGGTTACTTTCAAAGGTAGCAACTACCTTGTGTGGTCTCGGATGGTGAAGACTGCGGTGGGAAGTAAGGGTTTGTGGGGGCACATCACAACAGGGGAGGCTCCGAAACTCATTACTCAGGGAGGAGATCAACAAGAGGTCTCCATTGAAGCGGCTGTAGAGAAATGGCAACAAGAAGACATGCTGGTGATGACGGTTCTGTTGAGATGAGTTGAAGATATGAACATGAAGAGATAAGAAATGGAAGAGAAGAGGAGGAAGAGAATGAGGGGACTTTGGGCAAGTATGGTACGGACGTCCGTACAAGGCCGTACATGGCCGTACCGTCCGTACCAAATGCCTCGACCAAAAGTTACCTAACCTCGACCAAGTGAAACGGTAACAAGTAGATGTTACCTTGAGGGCTTAGTGGAGAGGATCAGACCGTTGAAAGGATAAGGGGCGCGCGGTGCCAGGCTGGAACAGGCTGGAAAGCTAAAGCACCTTTAGTCCAAAGATGCCATAAGCGTGTGGTGCATCCTAGTGGTTGATTTGAATCCATTGCCTTGACTCCACACGGTTCAATAGTGCCCATTTCCTCTCTTGTAAACCCTTGTGTCCTTCTTATAAATATGTAACCTCACTCATTAATAAAATCAAGCAAGTTATGAGTCTCTCTTAGTCTTTATTGTCACAATGATTCTATGCTAGACTCCTAATCTCATTTCATACTCAAATCTCTTCTAAAACACTTCTAGTCTTTCTTATTTACTCAGATTACTCTACTCAATCCTAAAAGTGATATGGTATCAGAGCCAGGTTCATAGGAAACTTGGTTTCGTTGGGTTCTTTAAAGATTCAAGATTGAAGCTTTGAAGAGACAGTTTTGTGTTCGTGTGTTCTTAAGCGGTTCTGGGTAGTCTTTCTGAGTTCTATTGGTTGTGTGAGGTGTTATTGAAGCTGTGTGGGTAAAAGGTGAAGCTACTAGTGTTCGCTCAAGACAGTTACCTCAAGAGAAAGTTATTGAAGTCTAAAGGGTTCTACATTCAACATGGAGAGTGGGATGAACATGAACATGAAAGTGGCGGTGTGTTTTAAGGGAAACAACTACTTGGTGTGGTCTCGGATGGTGAGAACCACAGTGGGAAGCAAGGGGCTTTGGAAGCACATCACGCCAGGAGAAGCTCCAAAGCTCATCACTCAAGGAGAGGCTGAAGATGAAGCCGCAAGCAAGGCAGAAGAGAAGTGGCATCAAGAGGACATGTTGGTGATGTCTGTGCTTCATGCGTCCCTTGAGCCGGCTATTCTGGATGCATACAACTACTGTGAGTCTGCTAAAGAGCTGTGGGATACTTTGAAGAAGGTGTATGGCAACACTTCAAACCTAAGCCGAGTGTTTGAGGTGAAGCAAGCTATCAACAACCTTGTACAAGAAGACATGGAGTTCACTAAGCATCTAGGAAGATTCAGAAGCCTCTGGTTCGAGATGGAGATGCTTAGGCCAAGCACAACGGATGCTGATGAGCTTAACAAGAGGAGAGAGCAAGATAAGGTCTTTGGGTTACTCCTCACCCTAAACCCAGCGTACAACGGTCTCATCCAGAACCTACTTAGAGAGGATACTCTACCTGACCTTGAGGATGTGTGTGCACGGATTCAGAAGGAGCAAGGCTCCATTGGGCTGTTTGGGAAGAAAGGAGACCTTTCCCTCGCAAGTCAAGCAACTCAAGAGGAGGGGAGTGAAGCTCCACAAGCAAACAAGGCTGCGCATGGGAAGTTTGAGGAGAGGAGGTTCAATGGGAGTTGTGATCACTGCAAGAAGCATGGCCACAAGAAGAGCCAATGCTGGATACTCCACCCTCACCTCAAGCCGGCTAAGTTCATGAAGGATCGTGAGGCAAGGGCTAATGTCTCGGATGGTACAAGTGGTGCTGGTACAAACAAAGGAAAGGAGATAGATGGGCGTGAGGCAGGTGATGGGAAGTGTCTTGTAGCCTACACTGGAGCACCAAGCAACCGTGGGAACAATGATCAAGAGTATCTAAGGAGATCCGACCTTGATGCTCTCATTAAGTTGTTCAAGGAGAATGGTAACACCTTTGGGTATTCATTTGGTGCTAGTGTAGTAGAGAACTATAATAATCTAACTAGAACTGATAGGATGCATGAGAGCTTGATAGAAATGGTAAATCAATCTAGGATTGCAAACTTTGCTAGAAATGATCATGCATTCAAACCATCTAGTATCCTTGCACATATTGCTAGTTCTCATGTCATTAAGCCATTAGTGATTGATTCAGGTGCATCTCATCATATGATAAGTGACACTAATTTGATTAAAAACATTGTACCAATGAATGGAAATGTAATGATTGCTAATGGAGATAAGATTCCTATTAGAGGAATAGGAAGTCTTAAACTGTTTGATAAGGAAACTAAAGCTTTTTATATGCCTGAATTTACTTCAAACTTGTTATCTGTTAAGAAATGTGCTACTGATTTGCAATGCAATGTTATATTCAGTCCTAATGATGTGAAGTTTCAGGATATTAAAAGCAGCAAGATGATTGGAAAGGGAGTGACTAAAGGAGAGCTATATTTACTTGAAGATCTCACTCCTGTTTCTAGATATAGCTGCTCGTTTACTTCTGTTTCTGGTTCTAGTTTAAGTAAAAATGCATTGTGGCATGCTAGATTAGGACACCCTCATAATAAGGCTTTAAAACTGATGTTGCCAGGTGTTTCCTTTGAGAATAATGAGTGTGAAGCTTGCATTTTAGGCAAGCATTGTAGAACTGTCTTTACCAAGTCTACTACTGTTTATGAAAAATGTTTTGATCTCATTCATTCTGATGTTTGGACTGCACCTTGCCTGTCTAGAGACAACCATAAGTACTATGTAACTTTCATTGATGAAAAATCCAAATACACCTGGTTAACCCTAATTCCAACCAAAGATAGGGTACTTGATGCATTTAAAAATTGTCAAGCCTATGTGACTAACCATTACAATGCCAAGATAAAGATTTTTAGGTCAGATAATGGAGGAGAGTACACGGGACAAGCATTCAAACTACACCTATCTCAGCATGGAATCCTTCATCAGACAAGCTGTCCCTATACCCCACAACAGAATGGTGTGGCTGAGAGGAAGAACAGGCATTTGATGGAAGTAGCCAGGTCCATGATGTTTCAATCCAAGGTGCCTAAGAAGTTTTGGAGTGATGCAGTTGCTACGGCTTGTTATCTCATCAACAGGACACCAACTCTGATTCTTCAAGGACAATCACCGTTTGAGGTACTGAATCAGTACAAACCCTCTCTAGAGCATATGAAAATCTTTGGATGTTTGTGTTTTGTGATGGTGCCTGGAGAGATAAGAAACAAGCTAGAAGCTAAGAGTTCAAAGGCAATGTTTATTGGATATTCATCAAGTCAGAAAGGATACAAGTGCTATGATCCTAACACAAGGAGAGTGTTAGTATCTAGAGAAGTGAAGTTTGTTGAAGAAAAAGGACACTATGAGGAGCAGACTCAAGATGATTTGAAAGATCTCACTTCTGATAGAGCTGAAACATTGAGGATTATCCTAGAGGGTCTTGGAATCAACATGAATCAAGGTGGAAGAAGCACTACTCCAGTACCGGATCATCAGACCTCCAATCTTGACCATGAGGGGGGGAATGAAACAAGAACTCAAAACCGTGAAGAGACAAGTAGAGAAGAGAGTTCTGGTTCTCATGATCAAGCTGTGGAATCAAATGATCAACAAGAAGCTGAAGAGAGTCAGCTAAGGGAAGAAGGAGCTGAAGCAAGTCAGCTAGGAGAAGAAAGATCTGAACCAAGTGTGCTGCCACAAGAAGAAGAACAAGAGATGGCGCAAGAAGGACCAGTGTTGAGAAGAAGTACAAGGCTGAGAAAGGATCCTTCCAGTTGGGTAAACACAAGAGTGTACTACAATGCCCAAGCTGTGAAGCATCCTACTCAGGCCGTGTGTTCTTTTGCTAAATATCCAGAAGCACATTGTGCATTCATGGTAAACTTAGATGAGAATCACATTCCAAGAAGCTATGAAGAGGCAATGAAGGATAAGGAATGGAAGGAATCAGTAGGAGCTGAGGCAGGAGCTATGATCAAGAATGATACATGGTATGAGAGTGAACTACCAAAAGGGAAGAAGGCAGTATCTAGTAGATGGATCTTCACAATCAAATACAAGGCTGATGGGCAGATTGAGAGGAAGAAGACTAGATTAGTAGCAAGAGGGTTCACTCAAACATATGGAGAGGATTACATTGAGACATTTGCACCAGTAGCGAAGTTACATACCATTAGAATTGTACTAAGCTTGGCAGTTAATCTTGGATGGGGATTGTGGCAAATGGATGTAAAGAATGCATTCTTACAAGGAGAGCTTGAGGATGAAGTATACATGTATCCTCCACCTGGTCTTGAACATCTAGTGAAAAGAGGGAATGTACTGAGGCTAAAGAAGGCTATCTATGGGTTGAGGCAATCACCAAGAGCTTGGTATAACAAGTTGAGCACAACTCTGAACGGCCGAGGTTTTAAGAAGTCAGAATTGGACCATACTCTCTTTACCCTCACTACTCCCTCAGGTATGGTTGCTCTCCTTGTGTATGTGGATGATATCATTATCACAGGGAGTGATAAGGAAGGTATCAAAGCAACCAAGGAGTTTCTAAAGTCTATGTTTGAAATAAAAGACTTCGGAGAAATGAAATACTTTCTTGGAATTGAGATTTGTAGATCCAAGGAAGGTTTGTTCATGTCCCAAAGGAAGTATACACTTGATCTTTTGAAAGGTGCAGGTGCTTATGGAGGCAAGACAGCAAGGATGCCAATGGAGGATGGCTACAAAGTACCAAGAGAGGGGGAGATTGAAGACAGCAAGTCATTTCATGATCCTAAACTCTATAGAAAACTTGTTGGCAAATTGATTTATCTTACCATCACAAGACCTGATATATGCTTTGCTGTGAATCAGGTGAGTCAACACATGCAGCTTCCCAAGGAACATCATTGGCGTATGGTGGAGAGGCTACTAATGTATCTGAATGGCTCGCCGGATCAAGGAGTATGGATGGGGTGCAATGGAAGCACAGAAGTGGTGGGCTATTGTGATGCAGATTGGGCAGGTGATAGAGCTGACAGGAGATCAACAACCGGCTATTGCACATTCATTGGAGGCAACTTGGTGACTTGGAAGAGTAAGAAACAGAAGGTGGTGTCATGCTCAAGTGCAGAAGCTGAGTATAGAGCTATGCTGAAGCTTACAAACGAGCTAGTTTGGATCAAGGGCATCTTGAAGCATTTGGAGATAAAACAAGACACTCCAATGACAATGCATTGTGACAACCAGGCCGCCATTCCCATGAGATTTTAGAGAATAGAATAGGTATTGAGAGATTAAGGTAGATTATGAGAGATTAAGAGAGAGAGTTGTGGAGATTAAGTAATCATGTTTAGGAGTATGTGAGATTCATGATGAACATGAGAGAGACTTGAGAGAGAATGCTCAAAAACTCGTTAATCATTTAATCAGCCAAGACTTTACAATATATAGAAAGAGATACAAGAGACAGATTAGACTAAGCATGTGAGGTCAAGGATAAGGTTGCTTTAATTCAAACTGGGACCAATCAGAAGCTTCACATGTGCCAAAGGAAGAACCTTATCCATCCAGGCTGAGCCAGCCTGTCTAGATGCTCTCTTCTTTCTTCCAACGGTCAGATAGGATAGGGCTAAGTCTCTCAGTAACTCTGGTCGACTTACCTTTCAACCTTGGTAACTACTTTTCTTCTTTGGTCGAGTTTGGGTCGACCACTATCCGCATGACCCGTACGGCCATGTTCGGCCGGATAAGACCGGATCGCCCTAAGGCATTTCTTCTCCTATTTCCCTCATCAACTCATCTTCTCTTCAATACTCAAGACACCTCTTCTCATATATTACTCTGCTTATCTCAACACTCCCCCTCAAGCTTAACCATATGAAACAAGTCAAAGCTTGGAAGGACCATGAGCTCTTCCTCATTAAAAACCCCACCAAAGAAAACCCATTTGGGACAAAACTTTGATGAGGGAAAAAGAGTAAAGACCTCATGATCAGGAGAGTGTATAAACTAGCCCTTAGACGAAAGATCAATGAGTCCTAACCTGATGTGTATAGACTCCATGATCTTTTGTCTAGCTGCCTTGGTGAATATATCTGCCAACTGATCTTCACTCCTGGTGTAACATGGCAAGATCACCCCTAAGACTATCATCTGCCTTACCTTGTGGCAGTCTACTTCAATGTGCTTAGTTCTCTCATGAAACACTGAGTTGGTAGCAATGTGAATGGCTGCTTGATTATCACAATGCATAGTCATTGGTGTCGCTTGCTCAATCTCCAAATGCTTTAGGATCCCCTTGATCCACACCAACTCGTTGGTGAGCTTAAGCATAGCTCTATACTCAGCTTCAGCACTAGAGCATGATACCACCTTTTGCTTCTTGCTCTTCCACGTAACCATGTTTCCTCCAAGGAATGTGCAGTAGCCTGTTGTAGACCTTCTATCTGCTCTATCACCAGCCCAATCAGCTATGATTTTAGAGAATAAGAAAGGTATTGAGAAGTCTAAGAGAGATTCAAGAGAGATTAGAATGTTTAAGAGAAAGTGTATGAGATTATCATGATGAACTAGAGAGAGAGAGACTCATCAAATCGTGTTACCCATTTATCAAGACAGAGTTTACAATATATAAGAAGAGACTTAAGGGTTTTCAGAAAGCATAAGCATGTGAAGTCAAGGATAAGGTTTGCTTTAATTCAAACTGAGCCAATAGGAGAGGCCACACGCTTTTGGGATCTTTTACTAAGGCTGCTTTTGCCAATACAGCCTGTCCCAGCCTGTCAAGATAAGACCCAGCTCCCTTAGCCATCCAAACGGTCATCTCTTCATGGTAAAATCCCCTTTGGCCGTTAACTCCTTTTACTCGGGTAAAAGGTGACTTGGGCGAGTTATGGATCGACCATGGTCCGGATGGTACGGCCTGTACGGCCTTGTACGGCCTGGTCGATCCCTAACCCATCTTTTCCATTCCTTCACACCATCTCATCTCTTCTTCAACTCCTTAGGACATCTTCTCTCATATATTGATCAGCTCATTTCAACACTCCCCCTCAAGCTTAACTTAGTAACTTAGTTAAGCTTGGAACAACCATGAGATCTTCCTCATTAAAAACCTCACCAAAGAAAACCCATTGGGACAAAACTTTGATGAGGGAAAAAGAGTGAAGAGCTCATGGCTAAGGGGATCAGCTCCGTGGTGTCAGATCTATGAGTCCCAATCTGATGTGAATGGACTCCATAGTCTTTTGTCTTGCTGCCTTGGTGAACACATCCGCAAGTTGATCCTCACTCCTCGTATAGCATGGCAGGATTACTCCCAAGACAATCATCTGCCTCACTTTGTGGCAATCAACTTCGATGTGCTTGGTTCTCTCATGGAAGACTGAGTTGGTTGCAATGTGTATAGCCGCTTGATTATCACAGTGCATAGTCATTGGAGTCAATTGCTCTATCTCCAAATGCTTCAAGATCCCTTTAATCCATACCAACTCATTTGTAAGCTTCAGCATTGCTCTATACTCAGCTTCAGCACTTGAACACGATACCACCTTCTGCTTCTTGCTCTTCCAAGTCACCAAGTTGCCTCCAGTGAATGTACAATAGCCTGTGGTTGATCTTCTGTCTGCTCTATCTCCAGCCCAATCAGCGTCACAATATCCCACCACTTCAGTACTCTTGTTGCATCCCATCCATACTCCAAGGCTTGATGTCCCGTTCAGATACAAGAGAAGTCTCTCCACCATGCGCCAGTGATGTTCCTTTGGGAACTTGCATATGCTGGCTCACTTGATTCACAGCAAAGCCTATGTCTGGTCTTGTGATAGTGAGATAGATGAGCTTCCCTACCAGCTTCCTGTATAGATTTGGATCATGAAAGGCCTTGCTATCTTCAACCTCCCCCTCACGTGGAATCTTGTATCCATCTTCAAGGGGCATCTTTGCTGTCTTATCTCCTTGTATACCTGCATCTTTCAAAAGATCAAGTGTATACTTCCTTTGGGAAATGAACAATCCTTCCTTAGATCTACACAACTCAATTCCAAGGAAGTATTTCATTTCTCCTAAGTCTTTGATTTCAAATACAGATTTCAAAAACTCCTTTGTGGCTTTTATACCAGCCTTATCACTACCTGTTATTATAATGTCATCAACATATACAAGTAAGCAAATGATACCTGAGGGTGTAGTGAGAGTGAATAGAGTGTGATCCAGTTCAGACTTCTTGAACCCACGTCCGTTTAAGGTAGTGCTCAATTTGTTGTACCATGCTCTAGGAGATTGCTTTAATCCATAGATAGCCTTCTTGAGTCTCAATACATTTCCAGGTTTCACAAGATGCTCTAGGCCTGGTGGTGGATGCATATATACTTCATCCTCTAGCTCTCCTTGAAGAAAGGCATTCTTCACATCCATCTGCCAAAGCTCCCACTCAAGGTTCACAGCAAGGGACAATACAATCCTTATAGTATGTAGCTTGGCAACAGGAGCAAAGGTATCAATGTAGTCTTCCCCATATGTTTGAGTGTATCCTCTAGCCACCAATCTTGTCTTCTTCCTCTCAATGGTTCCATCAGGTAGATACTTGATAGTGAATATCCACTTGCTTGTTACAGCCTTCTTCCCTTTTGGCAACTCACTTTCAAACCAAGTATCATTCTTTATCATAGCATTAGCTTGTAGTACACTCTCGTGTTTACCCAGTTGGAAGCATCCTTCTTCAACCGTGTGCTTCTCCTTAATGGAACTGGTTCCACCTCCACCACTGTAGGCTGAACCGCTTCCAATTCTACTTCATCTGGTTCCACTTCTTGAATGACTTTTTCCTCGCTTTGTATCACACCTTGACCATGACTATCTGAGTCTTGATCTTCATGATCTTCAGGCTCAGACTCATTTCCCCTCATGATCATGGTGTGATGGTTCTTCAGCTTCATTCTCCTTGGTTGGTTGCTGATCCTGGGACATGTTGATTCCAAGTCCTTCCAGTACACGCCTAAGACTTGTAGCTCTATCAGATGGTTGAGACAAATCTTCAAGATCTTCCCACTTTCTATCTCCATAAAAGCTCTTATCCTCCAAGAACTTAACATCTCTAGACACAAGAACTCTCCTGGCTTCTGAATCATAGCATTTGTATCCCTTTTGTGATGTTGAGTAGCCAATGAACATGGCTCTTGTGCTCTTTGCTTCTAGCTTATTCCTTAACTCCCCGGGTACAAGTACAAAGCACACACATCCAAAGACTCTTAAGTGATCCAGCACAGGTTTGTTTCTGTTTAGAACTTCATAAGGTGCCTGATCCTCCAAGATCTTGGTTGATATCCTATTGATCAGATAACAAGCCGAGATCACCGCATCACTCCAGAATCTTTTAGGCACACTTGTGTGAAACATCATAGACCTTGCCACCTCCATTAGGTGTCTATTCTTTCTCTCAGCTACACCATTCTGTTGAGGAGTGTATGGACAACTTGTCTGATGTAGAATCCCATGGTGAGTTAGATGACTCTTGAAAGCATTACCAGTATATTCTCCACCATTATCAGACCTGAAAATCTTAATCTTGGCATTATACTGGTTAGATATATAAGCTTGGAAGTTTTTTAATGCATCAAGAACCCTATCCTTTGTTTTAATGAGTGTTATCCAGGTGTACTTAGATTTTTCATCTATAAATGTGACAAAGTACTTGTAATTATCTCTAGATAAGCAGGGAGCAGTCCATACATCAGAGTGAACAAGATCAAAACACTTATCATAGATAGTAGTAGATCTTTTAAACACAGTCTTACAATGTTTTCCCAAAATACAAGCCTCACAATCATTATTTTTAAACATGACACCTGGTAACATTAAGCTTAAGGCTCTAACATGTGGATGTCCTAGCCTAGAATGCCATAATGCACCTTTACTTAAAACAAAACTCAGCAAACAACTAGAAATGGGATTAATATCTTCAAGTACATAAAGATCCCCCTTGGTTACTCCTTCTCCAATCAACTCATTGCTCTCAATATCCTGAAATGTCACATTGTTAGGACTAAAGATAACATTGCATTGTAGATCATTGGTACATCTTTTAACAGATAAGAGATTAGAAGTGAAATCAGGCATGTAAAATGCTTTAGAGTTCTTATCAAATAGCTTTAAGTCTCCTACACCTTTAATGGGAATTCTATCTCCATTTGCAATCATTACATGTCCATGAGCAGGTTCTATGTTTTTAATCAAGCTATCATCACTGATCATGTGATGAGATGCACCAGAGTCAACAATCAATGGTTTTATGCCTCTAGCTAGATGAGTTCTAGGTGATTCATTTCTCAGTTTTAATTCCTCAATGATATCTATCAACCTATTCTCATTCCTAGGCATCATATGAGCAGTGTAAGAGTAACCAAGAGTGTTTCCGAATGTACCAGACTCCTTAAGAGCTTTGATGAGGGCATCAATGTCAGATTTGCGAATCACTTCATGCTCCAAACTCTTTGCGGCCGTGTAGTGAGTTGCCATTGCCTTTCCTGCGCTTTCACCCACTTGTGCACTTGAGCCTGCTCCTGATGGACCGGACTCACTTGCTTCAGTAGACAGGTTAGCTCTGGCTTCTCGGTCTTTGTTGAATTTGGCCGGCTTGAGATGGGGGTGAAGGATCCAGCACTGGCTCCTCTTGTGTCCCAACTTCTTGCAGTGATCACAATTGCCTCCAAACCTCCTCTCATCACCATACTTCCTCTCATCAGTCTTGTATGCTGCACGGTTAGCTTGTGCTCCTTCCTCAGCCTTGTTGGCTAGAGCTAAGTCTCCCTTGCTTCCAAAGAGACCAAGTGACCCTTCCTGCTTCTGGAGTTGCGCACACACTTCCTCCATAGATGGGAGATTTGGCATCCTCAACATGTGCTTGATCACATCGTTGAATGGAGGATCCAACGTCAACAGCAACCCAAACACCTTATCCTGCTCCCTCCTCTCCGTGAGTAGCTCTTGATCATTAGTGCTTGGCCTCAACGATTCAAGCTCAGACCACAAGGATCTATACTTGCCCAAATGCTTGGTGAACTCCTCTCCATCTTGTACCAGTGTGTTGATAGCTTTCTTGATCTCATACACACGGCTCAGATTGGTAACGTTCCCAAAAGTCTTTTGGAGTACCTCCCACAGGTGTTTTGGATTCTCGCAGTAGCTGTAGGCTTCCAAGAGATGTTCTTCAAGTGATCCTTGCAGCACAGATAGCACCATCAAGTCATCTTGAATCCACTTCTTTCCATCAGCAACCGCGAGCTCTCTTCCACCTTCTTCCTCACTGGCCACTGGTGCTGGGGCTCCATCTGTGATGTGATCCCATAACCCTAGCCTCCCAATGGCTGTCTTCACAAGCCTAGACCACAACAGGTTGTTTCCCCCACCCTTGAGTGAAATCGGAACCAAAATAATCTTGTTTCCTCCCATCTTGATTTGCTTGAACTTTGTTTAGAATCTCACAAGAAAGAACTATTATCTGAAGCTGAAGAACACAAGATCTCAATACCACAGCCAACCTGGCTCTGATACCATATGATTTTAGAGAATAAGAAAGGTATTGAGAAGTCTAAGAGAGATTCAAGAGAGATTAGAATGTTTAAGAGAAAGTGTATGAGATTATCATGATGAACTAGAGAGAGAGACTCATCAAATCGTGTTACCCATTTATCAAGACAGAGTTTACAATATATAAGAAGAGACTTAAGGGTTTTCAGAAAGCATAAGCATGTGAAGTCAAGGATAAGGTTTGCTTTAATTCAAACTGAGCCCATAGGAGAGGCCACACGCTTTTGGGATCTTTTACTGAGGCTGCTTTTGCCAATACAGCCTGTCCCAGCCTGTCAAGATAAGACCCAGCTCCCTTAGCCATCCAAACGGTCATCTCTTCATGGTAAAATCCCCTTTGGCCGTTAACTCCTTTTACTCGGGTAAAAGGTGACTTGGGCGAGTTATGGATCGACCATGGTCCGGATGGTACGGCCTGTACGGCCTTGTACGGCCTGGTCGATCCCTAACCCATCTTTTCCATTCCTTCACACCATCTCATCTCTTCTTCAACTCCTTAGGACATCTTCTCTCATATATTAATCAGCTCATTTCAACATCAGCATCACAATAACCCACAACTTCAGTGCTTCCATTGCAACCCATCCATATACCAAGCCCTTGAGTTCCATTCAAGTACATGAGGACTCTCTCAACCATGCGCCAGTGATGCTCCTTTGGAGCTTGCATATGCTGGCTTACTTGGTTTACAGCAAAGCAAATGTCTGGCCGTATGATGGTTAAGTATATCAGCTTCCCCACAAGCTTTCTATACAGCTTTGGATCATGAAACAGCTTGCTATCTTCTAGCTCCCCCTCACGTGGAACCTTATACCCATCCTCCATGGGCATTTTGGCTGTTTTCCCTCCATAAGCACCGGCATCCTTCAAGAGATCTAATGCATACTTTCTTTGAGAGATAAACAATCCTTCCTTTGATCTACATAACTCAATCCCAAAGAAGTACTTCATCTCTCCCAAGTCCTTTATATCAAAGACTGACTTCAGGAATTCCTTGGTGGCTTTGATTCCTTCCTTATCACTGCCTGTTATGATGATATCATCCACATACACAAGCAGAACAATGATTCCTGATGGAGTAATAAGGGTAAAGAGGGTGTGATCAAGCTCTGACTTCCTGAAGCCTCTCCCATTCAGTGTTATGCTTAGCTTGTTGTACCATGCTCTAGGTGATTGTTTTAACCCGTAGATGGCCTTCTTAAGTCTGAGCACATTCCCTGGCTTCACCATTCCTTCAAGACCCGGAGGTGGGAGCATATAGACCTCATCTTCTAGCTCTCCTTGGAGGAAGGCATTCTTTACATCCATTTGCCAAAGACCCCACCCAAGGTTAGTTGCCACTGATAGTACTATCCGAATGGTGTGAAGCTTTGCAACAGGAGCAAAGGTATCAATGTAGTCCTCTCCATAGGTCTGAGTGAAACCTCTAGCCACCAGCCTTGTCTTGCGCCTATCAATCTTCCCATTAGGTAGATACTTGATGGTGAAAATCCACTTGCATGACACAGCTCTCTTCCCTTTAGTCAACTCACTTTCATACCATGTATCATTCTTGACCATGGCATCAGCCTCAGCATTGACTGAATCCCTCCATTCTTGAATGAGCATAGCCTCTTCATAGCTTCTTGGTACATAGCTCTCATCTAAGCTCACCATGAAAGCACAATGCTCTTCTGGATACTCAGCAAAAGAACACACGGCTTGGGAAGGATGCTCCACAGCCTGGGAATTGTCGTACACTCTCGTGTTTACCCAGTTGGAAGGATCCCTCTTCTCCCGTGTGCTTCTTCTCAAAGGCACCACCACTTGTTCCTCAATAGGTTCTTCTTGAATCTGGTTTTCTTCTCCAGCTTCTTGATCTTCATTTTGGTTCTCTCTTACTGATTCCTCTCCACTCTGGACAGGAGAATCTGAGCCTTGATTTCCTAGATCTCCAGCTTCACCTAAGCCTTGATCTCCTAACCCTTCAGCTTCAGATTCACTTCCCCCCTCATGTTCAAAGTGGGTTTGTTCTTCAGCGGCAACTGGAGCAGGTTCTGAACGCCTGCTCTGATCCTGGGACACTCCAATACCGAGCTCCTCCAGTATGTTTCTCAAGCTAGCAGCCTGATCTGATGGTTGAGAAAGACTTTCAAGCTCCTCCCAATTCTTCCCATCATAATATCCTTTTTCCTCCATAAACTTCACTTCTCGAGACACTAAGACTCTTCTGGCTGTAGGATCAAAGCACTTGTATCCCTTTTGGGATGTAGAATAGCCAACAAGCATAGTCTTAGTGCTCTTTGCTTCTAGCTTGTTTCTCATCTCACCAGGCACCAATACATAACAAACACACCCAAATGTTCTCAAGTGATTTAAAACTGGCTTGCTTTTGTTGAGTACCTCAAAAGGGGATTGGTCTTCTAAGATTCTGGTTGGTATCCTGTTGATCAGATAGCAAGCAGTCATCACAGCATCACTCCAATATCTTTTTGGAACACTCCTGTGAAACATCATAGACCTGGCCACTTCCATCAGGTGCCTGTTCTTCCTTTCGGCCACTCCATTCTGTTGAGGAGTGTATGGACAGCTGGTCTGGTCTAGAATCCCATGTTGAGCAAGGTGTTCTTTGAATGCATGACTTATGTACTCCCCACCATTATCAGACCTGAAAATCTTAATCTTGGCATGATATTGGTTAGTAACATAAGCTTGAAAATTTTTAAATGCATCAAGAACCCTATCTTTTGTTTTAATTAATGTTAACCAGGTGTATTTGGATTTTTCATCAATGAATGTAACATAGTACTTATAATCATCTCTAGATAAACAAGGTGCAGTCCAGACATCAGAGTGAATCAAATCAAAACAATCCTCATAGATAGTAGAAGATCTTTGAAATACAGTCTTACAATGCTTACCCAAAATACATGCCTCACACTCATTATTTTTAAACATGACACCTGGTAACATAATGCTTAAGGCCCTAACATGTGGATGACCAAGTCTAGCATGCCACAATGCATCATTACTCACGGAAGAACTAGATGAAAAACAAGAACTAGAAATAGAAATAGGTGACAGGTCTTCAAGCATATAAAGATCTCCTCTGGTTTCTCCTTGCCCAATCAATCTACTGCTTTTAATATCCTGAAACTTCACATCATTAGGACTAAAGATAACATTGCATTGAAGATCAGTGGTGCATTTCTTAACAGATAAGAGATTTGAAGTAAATTCAGGCATGAAAAAGGCTTTAGACTCTTTATCAAACAATTTTAGTTTGCCAATGCCCTTAATAGGGATCTTAGCTCCATTAGCTATCATAACATGACCATGAGCAGGTTCAATATCTTTAATCAGATGGTTGTCACTTATCATATGATGAGATGCACCAGAATCAATGATCAATGGTTTATGCAAGCTCTTAGCAATGTGAGTCCTAGATGATTCATTTCGGTTTATCAGGTTTCCTAGCATGCTTAACAAATTTTCAGATATGCTAGGCTTAGCTGCTGCAATATAAGAGTCTTTAAACATATCTAGCAACCTATCAGTTGTACTAGACCTAGCATAAGCAGTGTATGAGTAACCAAGAGTGTTTCCGAGTGTGTTACCAGACTCCTTAAGAGCTTTGAAGAATGCTTCAAGATCAGTCTTCCTGAACACCTCCTGCTCCATACCTTGCCCACTCAGCTGATGAGAAGCTAGAGCTCGACCTTCACTTTCACCTGCTTTAACACTTGGACTAGCCCCGGATGATCCAGTACCATTTGATCCAGCAGGAAGGTGAGCATTTGCCTCTCTTTCCTTCATCCAGCTTGGCTTGAGATGGGGATGTATGATCCAACACTGGCTCTTCTTATGCCCGGACCTCTTGCAATGCTTACAGCTTCCCTCATACTTCTCATGCTTTCTTCCATCACCTCGGTATGCGGCCTTGTTAGCTTGCACCTCCTCGGCTTGATGAGCCATGGTAAGCTCTCCTTTACCCCCAAAGAGACCAAAAGACCCTTCCTCCTTCTGAAGTTGAGCATACACTTCCTCCATAGATGGCAGGCTTGAGGATCTCAAGATGTGCTTGATGACATCCTTGTAACAAGGATCCAATGTCATCAACAAGCTAAACACCTGATCTTGCTCTCTCCTCTCCATGAGCGTTGATTGATCAATGGTGTTAGGCCTTAGGCTTTCAAGCTCAGACCATAAAGATCCAAACTTTCCCATGTGTTTGGTGAGCTCTCCTCCATCTTGCTTCATGGAGTTGATTGCCCTCTTCAGTTCAAACACACGGCTGATGTTTGAGACATTACCAAATGTCTTCAAGAGTGTCTCCCACAAGTGTTTGGGAGTCTCACAGTAGCTGTAAGCTTCAAGGAGTGGAACTTCAAGAGATCCTTGTAGTACAGATAGCACCATCAAGTCTTCTTGTACCCACTTCTTTGCTTCTGTTTTGGCGAGAGCTTTCTCCTCTTCACCTTCTTCAGTTTCTTTGGCTGCTAGCTCTGGACCATCATCCGTGATGTGGCTCCATAACCCAAGCCTTCCAATAGCAGTCTTCACCAGCCGAGACCAAAGGAGATAGTTTGAACCTCCTTTCAAAGCCACCGGAACTGTAACAAGCTTGCCAAAGTTGATGTTTCCTTCCATCTTTGCTTCCTTTAACCAGATACCACCACAAAGTTTCAATCTTGCAACTCAGCTGAAGAACACACAGCACCAACCTCCAAGAACACACGGACTCAAAGAGAATGATACCACTTCACAGATTTCACAAGAACGTAAGAACAAGTCACAAGCACCCGATTTTGAAAGATGAAGAGAAAATGCAAATGAGATCTCTCAATACCAAAGCCAACCTGGCTCTGATACCATGAGATTTTAGAGAATAGAATAGGTATTTAGAGATTAAGGTAGATTATGAGAGATTAAGAGAGAGAGTTGTGGAGATTAAGTAATCATGTTTAGGAGTATGTGAGATTCATGATGAACATGAGAGAGACTTGAGAGAGAATGCTCAAAAACTCGTTAATCATTTAATCAGCCAAGAGTTTACAATATATAGAAAGAGATACAAGAGACAGATTAGACTAAGCATGTGAGGTCAAGGATAAGGTTGCTTTAATTCAAACTGGGACCAATCAGAAGCTTCACATGTGCCAAAGGAAGAACCTTATCCATCCAGGCTGAGCCAGCCTGTCTAGATGCTCTCTTCTTTCTTCCAACGGTCAGATAGGATAGGGCTAAGTCTCCCAGTAACTCTGGTCGACTTACCTTTCTACCTTGGTAACTTCTTTTCTTCTTTGGTCGAGTTTGGGTCGACCACTATCCGCATGACCCGTACGGCCATGTACGGCCGGATAAGACCGGATCGCCCTAAGGCATTTCTTCTCCTATTTCCCTCATCAACTCATCTTCTCTTCAATACTCAAGACACCTCTTCTCATATATTACTCTGCTTATCTCAACATCACATAGCCTCCAACTCGGTGTTCCATGAGAGGACAAAGCACATTGAGGTTGATTGCCACAAGGTGAGGCAGATGATTGTCCTAGGAGTCATCTTGCCATGTTATACTATGAGTGAAGATCAGTTGGCTGATGTATTCACCAAGGCTGCAAGGCAAAAGACAATGGAGTCCATTCATATTAGATTGGGCCTCACTGATCTTGGGAAGAGAAGCAGCTGATCCTCTTAGTCATGAGATCTTTACTCTTTTTCCCTCATTAAGGTTTTGTCCCAATGGGTTTTCCTTAGTGAGGTTTTAATGAGGAAGATCTCATGGCTGTTCAAGCTTAGACTTTCACAAAGCTAAGCTTGAGGGGGAGTGTTGAGATGAGTTGAAGATATGAACATGAAGAGATAAGAAGTGGAAGAGAAGAGGAGGAAGAGAATGAGGAGACTTTGGGCAAGCATGGTACGGACGTCCGTACAAGGCCGTACATGGCCGTACCGTCCGTACCAAATGCCTCGACCAAAAGTTACCTAACCTCGACCAAGTGAAACGGTAACAAGTAGATGTTACCTTGAGGGCTTAATGGAGAGGATCAGACTGTTGAAAGGATAAGGGGCGCGCGGTGCCAGGCTGAAACAGGCTGGAAAGCTAAAGCACCTTTAGTCCAAAGATGCCATAAGCGTGTGGTGCATCCTAGTGGTTGATTTGAATCCATTGCCTTGACTCCACACGGTTCAATAGTGCCCATTTCCTCTCTTGTAAACCCTTGTGTCCTTCTTATAAATATGTAACCTCACTCATTAATAAAGTCAAGCAAGTTATGAGTCTCTCTTAGTCTTTATTCTCACAATGATTCTATGCTAGACTCCTAATCTCATTTCATACTCAAATCTCTTCTAAAACACTTCTAGTCTTTCTTATTTACTCAGATTACTCTACTCAATCCTAAAAGTGATAGGTTCTACACGCATCCTTGGATCCAGCTATCTTGGATGCCTACAGCTACTGTGAATTAGCCAAAGAGCTGTGGGACACGCTGAAGAAGGTGTATGGTAACACTTCCAACCTCAGCCGTGTGTTTGAAGTAAAGCAAGCTATCAACCGTCTAGTGCAAGAGGATATGGAGTTCACTAAGCACTTGGGGAGGTTCAGGTCCTTATGGTCAGAGCTGGAGATGCTGAGGCCGAGCACAACTGATCCTGATCAGTTGAATGAGAGGCGCGAGCAAGATAAGGTCTTTGGGTTGCTCCTCACGCTGAACCCGGCCTACACTCAACTCAGCCAGCACATGTTGAGGGCAGACAAGCTTCCGGACCTTGAGGATGTGTGTGCGCAAATCCAAAGGGAGCAGGGGTCTATGGGGTTGTTTGTATAAGATTTTAGAGAATCAGATTGGGGTGTGTTAAGAACAGCCAAAATGGCAAGATTAGAGCTTGATAGGATGAAGAAGAGGTCTGATGAAACTAGTGTAAGCTCAGATCAGAAACAAGAGAATAAGAGAGATTAGGAGTTTAAATGTATAAGAAAGGGAGAGATTAAGGGATTCTGATCCAAGAACACTTTGTATTATGAAGGAGGAGGGGAAATCCCCCTCTCTCTCTTAGAGAGATACAATCTGTCACAAACAGCTTATTTATAAGCTTTACAAGTTTTTAAAACCAGAACCCTAAATCTAATGGTTCCTAATGACTCTTGAAGGATGGATGGCTGAGATGAGGAGTTGAATCAGTCCCAATCTGCGTGATACATCTTGATTGGTGGAGAGAGAGCTGACGCCTGATTGGATGAGGAGGCTTGGCTCTGATTGGTGCTTCTAAGGCTCCTCTGAATCTTCCCTTGTATCTGTCCAGATACATAGTCAAGGCTGGTCTTTCCTTTACAGCAACAGCCAGCCTGTCTTGGACCAAAGTAGCCAATCATCACCAAGAGAGCTCCCATTGGTCGCTTGCTTCCATGTTATCCACAAGGCATCTTCTCTTGATGCTCTTTTGATTCCACACGACCAGATCATGCTTATCAGCCCTAAGTATGCACAAAGCCTCCAGGACACGTTCTGATCACGCCCTAACTTTGCACAACTTGGCCCGGACTTTGCACAATCCCAAAACATCACCAATGGTCGAGTTGGGCATACTCGGGTCATCCCGGTCTGTACGGGTCCGTACAAGTCCGTACGGCCTCGCCCTAACATTGCACACTCGCCCATTTGCTCCCAAACACACTTCTAAGTCCCTCCTGGACTTGGCCCTATCTTTGCACATCCATATGAGCACTTTTGGACACCTTCAGACACTCTTAAAGTCTTCATAGACAATCTCCGGAGGTCTTGCCCTATTCTTGCTCAAGACTCAATCTCAACTCAACACTTCACCACTCCATTTCTTTTCTTCAAGTCAACACTCCCCCTCAAGCTTGACTATAGGAGATCCTTAGTCAAGCTTGGAACCTTGAAGAACTCCCTCATTAAAAACGTCACCAAGGAAAACCCTTTGGGACAAAACCTTGATGAGGGAAAAAGAGTAGAGCCAACAAGGCCTGGGGATTGGCCAGTGAGCCTATGTGCCTTAGTATCACTGAGGTTTGGGCACATAGGCTCTGGATCATGGCCTCTTCACATCACACCACCTTCTTGGACTCTTCTATAGAACCGGCTTGATTCTCCCCCTCTCAACTGACTCTCGCCATCTTAGAAAGGCTAGGTAGGACCGGAACCTCTTCATTGTGTCTCCAAGTAAGGTACCTGATACAACATTCCACAAGTGTATCAGTCCTCAAGAGATAAACCTATCATGTATATATTTAAGGAGATAAGATCAGGTTTACTCCCTTGTTTAGATGGTGAGGAGTGGCTGCTCTGACCCGCCACTTGAATCCTCACTTGCTGAGCTTAACAGCTCCTCCTCTTATCACATAAGCTCACTAACACTCCCCTTCAAGCTTGAGACCGAGTATAGGGAATGTCCAAGCTTGAAGGTGAGCTCATACTAAGCTCCATGATAAGCCTTGTGGGGAACACCTCCATCTTCTTCAGACTTGATGCTAGAACCCCCATAGAATCACCATTTGAAACCTCTTCATTCTGATACCAACTTGGCTGAGGAGATACCTCAGCTCACTCCACAATCACTTCACACTAGAAGCCGCCTTGTTGAGTGACTTTCTTCTTCCCTCACACTCGGCTGGATATCTTCATCAGTGGCTTGCAATGGCATGAGGAAAACAGGACACTAAGCTTAGAGGATCTTCTGGTAGCTCACTTGAATCCCCACCTCAAGCTTGACTGAGTATAGGTTCAAGCTTGAAGTGAGCCTCAAAGAGTTTTCAAACCGGGAGCGCATCACTTCCTACAGCTGCGCTTAAGCCAACCGATCTGCCATTGCCTTCAGCTTCAATGCCTTCAGGTCACCGGTCTCCTCAAGACTTAGGTGATGACCTTGCCTTGTGTGTCTCCATGAACCAGGAGCGCATCACCAGCTACAGCTGCGCTTTAGACAACTGGCCATACACACAAGCACCAACTCTCCATTGCTTCACAATGGATCAAGTCTTCCTCTCTGTCACGGATTGATTATGAACTAAGGCCACTTCTTGTGAACCTGAAACATCATTCAAACTCCAGACAAGATAAGACATAAGCATTGGGACCAAAGCTGGATTGACCATCAAGTTTGATCTCCAATGTCCTAAGCTATGCAATAGACAGAAACAATTCATGACAAAGTTCTTATCTATGCAAGCTAACCATTCTCTAAACACTAAGCATGATCTGATCAGGATTCAATACAAAGTATTTAGGCAATCAACCCTGCCTTAACCGCAACCATAGACATCCATCTATGTGCTCAACATAAGGCAGCAACCAGATGACAATATGCAATGACCTTAATCAGTTTCTAGTTTATGTATGCAACAGGATCAGACAGTACATTCTATCATCCTAACACACATTTACTTCTAACTGAGGCAAAGCAATATTAATCATCCACAACATCAGACAATGCAATACCTTTAAAATTGATTCAGTTTAAGAGAGCTAACAGGATCAAGACTTCATCTAGCATCCTAACACAACTCATAACAGAATCAAGGCAAGCATTTTATCTCTCAACATCAAACAAGACTCTTTAAGCATCCTTGGACAGATTCTAAATCATTTTAATTCATTTAGCAATCTTTAACATATCCTCAGGTTTTCAATCAATACACAACCTCACAATCAGTTCATATGCTCAAGCTTTTAACTAAAGGGAAAGAGATCCAGCTTACAGCCAAGGAACTTGTTTGTTCCTTGAATCTCCATGGTACATGGCAAGTTTTGAGCTGTTGGTGTCGACCCCAACACCTTCTTCTTCCATGAACCATCCTCTTGTACCCACCATGTCAAAGACACCTCCTTTCACCATGTTTGAGTCGCCACACAGGTACAAGATGAAAGCTATCACCTTTCTTCTTGGACAATGAATAGAAATCGCCTAGACTGTGTTGTTGAAGAGGGTAGCTAATCCGCTTCACAACTTGGCTTCTAAGGATCTTCTTTCTTCAAGGACGGACATGAGAGCTCAGGAGGAGCTAAGAGAGCTTCTGGACACGCCATGGCAGTGAACATCTTCTTCTTGAAGAGGTAGAACTGCTGGCTGGACAGTAACATCTTCTTGGTTTGGAAATGACATGGGAGAAAGCTTTGAGCTTAGCGGAAGCTAGAACCAGATTCAGATGAACCTGGCTCTGATACCATATAAGATTTTAGAGAATCAGATTGGGGTGTGTTAAGAACAGCCAAAATGGCAAGATTAGAGCTTGATAGGATGAAGAAGAGGTCTGATGAAACAAGTGTAAGCTCAGATCAGAAACAAGAGAATAAGAGAGATTAGGAGTTTAAATGTATAAGAAAGGGAGAGATTAAGGGATTCTGATACAAGAACACTTTGTATTATGAAGGAGGAGGGGAAATCCCCCTCTCTCTCTTAGAGAGATACAATCTGTCACAAACAGCTTATTTATAAGCTTTACAAGTTTTTAAAACCAGAACCCTAAATCTAATGGTTCCTAATGACTCTTGAAGGATGGATGGCTGAGATGAGGAGTTGAATCAGTCCCAATCTGCGTGATACATCTTGATTGGTGGAGAGAGAGCTGGCGCCTGATTGGATGAGGAGGCTTGGCTCTGATTGGTGCTTCTAAGGCTCCTCTGAATCTTCCCTTGTATCTGTCCAGATACATAGTCAAGGCTGGTCTTTCCTTTACAGCAACAGCCAGCAGCCTGTCTTGGACCAAAGTAGCCAATCATCACCAAGAGAGCTCCCATTGGTCGCTTGCTTCCATGTTATCCACAAGGCATCTTCTCTTGATGCTCTTTTGATTCCACACGACCAGATCATGCTTATCAGCCCTAAGTATGCACAAAGCCTCCAGGACACGTTCTGATCACGCCCTAACTTTGCACAACTTGGCCCGGACTTTGCACAATCCCAAAACATCACCAATGGTCGAGTTGTGCATACTCGGGCCATCCCGGTCCGTACGGGTCCGTACAAGTCCGTACGGCCTCGCCCTAACATTGCACACTCGCCCATTTGCTCCCAAACACACTTCTAAGTCCCTCCTAGACTTGGCCCTATCTTTGCACATCCATATGAGCACTTCTGGACACCTTCAGACACTCCTAAAGTCTTCATAGACAATCTCCGGAGGTCTTGCCCTATTCTTGCTCAAGACTCAATCTCAACTCAACACTTCACCACTCCATTTCTTTTCTTCAAGTCAACAGTTTGGAGGAAAGGGGGAGCTCTCTCTTGCCAATCAAGCAGCTCATGAGGATTCAACCGAAGCTCCACAAGCAAACAAGGCATCTCACGGGAAGTATGAGGACAGGAAGTTCAATGGCAACTGTGATCATTGCAAGAAGCATGGTCATAAGAAGAGCCAATGCTGGATACTACACCCACATCTCAAGCCTGCCAAGTTCATGAAGGAGCGTGAGGGTAGGGCAAATGTGACTGAAGGGTCAAGCGGAGCTGGCACCATCAAGACGAGTGAAGTGGATGGACATGGAGGCAATGATGGGAATGGGAAGTCTCTGGTGGCTTACACAGGCGACTCAAGCTCACGCAGCAATGATGACTACATCAAGAGATCAGACCTTGATGCTCTCTTCAAAATGCTAAAGGAAAACGGTAACACTTATGGTTATTCCTTTGGAGCATCTATGATTGCATATAAGGATGATCACTTGATTAGAGAACTAGTAGAACGGTTAGAAGCTAGGAATGAGTATAGAATATTAGATTTTGTGATTTAAAGAGTGATTAAGTTTAATCTGAGAATTAAAGAGATTGGAGATTAAGAACAAGAGAGAGAGAGACTCAAAACTCCATTAGATTGATTAATGAGAGAGTTTACAACATATATAGATAAGAGATACACTAAAACGTCCAGGTTCAGTCTAGCTAGGATAAGAAGCATGTGTAGTCAAAGATGCTTGATTTAAACTAGCCAATAAGGTTCCTCACATGCTTGGGTATCTTGCTTTAACTTTCCAGCTAGTGCCAGCCTGTCTAAAGCTCTCTAGCATTGACCAGACCTTATCCAAACTCCTCCTTGCTTATCCAGACTCCTCCTGGCGTGTTTCACTCTCCAAATGGATGCAAGGTAACTTCCAAAGCCATTTAACTTAGTTACCACAGTAACAATTAAGTTACTGTGGTAAATCTCCAAAGTTACTGTCTGCTCCAACTCTCTTCCTCTATCCATGTATCAACTCTTCATCACTTCATCTCAACACTTTATTCTCTCATCTCAACACTCCCCCTCAAGCTTGACCATGTGGAACAAGTCAAGCTTGGAAGAACCATGAGATCTCCCTCATTAAAACCTCATTAAGGAAAACCCATTGGGACAAAACCTTAATGAGGAAAGAGTAGAGATCACATGATCAGGAGAGTGTATAGACTAGTAGTCCTTAGGCGAGAGATCAATGAGTCCTAACCTGATGTGTATGGACTCCATTGTCTTTTGCCTTGCTGCCTTTGTGAACACATCTGCTAACTGATCCTCACTCCGAGTATAACAAGGTAGAATCACCCCAAGAATCACCATCTGCCTCACCTTGTGACAATCAACCTCAATGTGCTTTGTTCTCTCATAGAATACAGAATTAGATGCAATGTGGATAGCTGCTTGATTATCACAATGCATTGTCATTGGCGTTGCTTGAATAATCTCCAGATGCTTCAAATTCCCTTTTATCCACACTAGCTCATTTGTAAGCTTCAGCATTGCTCTATACTAGGCCTCAGCACTGGAGCAAGACACTACCTTCTGCTTCTTACTCTTCCAAGTGACCAAGTTACCACCAATGAATGTACAATAGCCTGTGGTTGATCTTCTGTCTGCTCGGTCTCCAGCCCAATCTGCATCACAGTAGCCTACAACCTCAGTACTCTTGTTACATCCCATCCATACTCCAAGTCCAGTAGTTCCATTCAGATACATCAAGATCCTTTCCACCATCCGCCAATGGTGCTCCTTAGGAACTTGCATGTGTTGACTGACTTGATTCACCGCAAAACACACATCAGGTCTAGTAATGGTAAGATAAATCAACTTCCCCACCAGCTTCCTATATAGCTTAGGATCATGGAACGGCTTGCTATCCTCAATCTCCCCCTCACGTGGAACCTTGTAACCATCCTCCATTGGCATCTTGGCTGTCTTTCCTCCATAGGCATCTGCTCCCTTCAAGAGATCAATCACATACTTCCTTTGGGACATAAACAATCCTTCCTTTGATCTGCATATCTCAATCCCAAGAAAATACTTCATTTCCCCCAAGTCTTTAATCTCAAAGCTTGCCTTGAGATACTCCTTTGTAGCCTTGATGCCTTCCTTATCACTGCCTGTGATGATGATATCATCCACATACACAAGCAACACCACAATACCAGATGAGGTGGTTAGGGTAAAGAGAGTGTGATCCAATTCTGACTTTCTGAACCCTCTCCCATTCAGTGTAGTACTCAACTTGTTGTACCACGCCCTTGGAGACTGCTTGAGACCATAGATAGCTTTCCTCAACCTCAACACTGTTGAGATGAGAGAATCAAGTGTTGAGATGAAGTGATGAAGAGTTGATACATGGATAGAGGAAGAGAGTTGGAGCAGACAGTAACTTTGGAGATTTACCACAGTAACTTAATTGTTACTGTGGTAACTAAGTTAAAAGGCTTTGGAAGTTACCTTGCATCCATTTGGAGAGTGAAACACGCCAGGAGGAGTCTGGATAAGCAAGGAGGAGTTTGGATAAGGTCTGGTCAATGCTAGAGAGCTTTAGACAGGCTGGCACTAGCTGGAAAGTTAAAGCAAGATACCCAAGCATGTGAGGAACCTTATTGGCTAGTTTAAATCAAGCATCTTTGACTACACATGCTTCTTATCCTAGCTAGACTGAACCTGGACGTTTTAGTGTATCTCTTATCTATATATGTTGTAAACTCTCTCATTAATCAATCTAATGGAGTTTTGAGTCTCTCTCTCTCTTGTTCTTAATCTCCAATCTCTTTAATTCTCAGATTAAATTTAATCACTCTTTAAATCACAAAATATAATATGGTATCAGAGCCAGGTTCCTTTAAAAGGAGAGAGTGATTTCGTTTTTCCAAATGTTCTTGAGTGTTCTTGAGTGTTCTTGAGAGTTCTTGAGATTTTTTCAAGAGCTAGATCCTTTAAAAGTCAAGTTTGTGTCTGTTGGTGTTTCTTTTGGAGAGTCAGCTTCAAGGGAGTCCCTTTAGGTGTTTGACAAGGTCAGAAGAGGTGTCTAGCTTGTGGTTAAGCTTGGCGTGAGAGATTAGAAGCATTTGAGGGAAGATCTAGGCTAAAGAAAATGGAGCTGCTTCAATCTGGTACAACAAGGCGTGAAGAGAAGAAAGAGAGAGGGAATGAGTGGGGGTGGTTCTCACAAATGAAAACAACTCTGAAAAGGTGTGGAGTTTGGAGAAACCATGAGAAGGAAGAGTCTTTGAATGGTAAAGCTGCTGAGAAAGATCAGACAGCAAGAGAAACAAGTGGAGATTGCTTTAGTCTTGAAGAAAGTACACTGCTTGAGAAGATTGAAGATGTTTATGAGAACAAGATCAGTCGTAGTGTTGAAATGAGCTGAGTATAAGAAGAGAAGAGAGGAGGAGTTGGAGAACATGAGAGAAGGTTCAGCTTGGGTGAGTTTTGGGAGTTAGGATCGACCAGGCCGTACAAGACCGTACATGGCCGTACAGGCCGTACAGTCTGGACGGACCGTGGTCGACCTTAACTCGACCAAAGGTAACTTATGATCACCAGAGTAAAAGGAAAGTGAAAGAGAAGTTACCTGAGCTTGCACCTATGGATCAGACCGTTGAACATGAAGAAAAGGAAGTCCAAGACAGGCTGGCATAGCTGTAAAGAGGAAAGGATCTTGTCCAAGATGCCTTGATGCCAAAAGCGTGTAAAGCCTCCCATTGGACAGTTTGAAATGGGCGCTCCTTTTCCCTTTGACTACACATGCTTAAACCTATCTGATTCTCGCAAACCCTAGCTCTCTCTCCTTGTATATATATCAACTCATGTGATTAGTAAAAGATTACACAGTTTGAGTCATTCTCTCTCTCTTGTTCTTGAGTGTTCATCATGATTCTTCACTAATCTCTTCATAATCCAATCTCATTCTCTTATTCTCTAAAACACTCTAACTCTTTCTATAAATCTTATATGGTATCAGAGCCAGGTTGCTCATAACCTGGTGTGTTCATTCCGAAAATCTTCAGCTTCAGTTCAGTACAAGATCACGATCTGAGTTATGCAAGACAAGATGGAAGGAAACAAGGTCCTGGCGGTTCCGGTTACATTAAAAGGTGGTGGAAACTACCTGCTTTGGTCAAGGCTGGTGAAGACAGTCATTGGGAGCAAGGGTTTATGGGGTCATGTCACAGATGGAGTCCCAAAACCAGTTGCTATAGATGGAGGATCCACGGAGATAGTTGTAGCCGATCAAGAGAAGTGGGCGCAAGAGGACCTAAAGGTGTTGGCCGTGTTGCAAGGGTCACTTGAAGCTTCAATCTTGGAGGCATATAGCTACTGCGAGACCCCAAAGGCGTTGTGGGAGACGCTTCAGAAAGTGTATGGCAACATCTCCAATCTGAGCAGGGTGTTTGAAGTAAAGAGAGCTATCAACACACTGATGCAAGAAGAGGAGGAGTTCACTAAACACTTGGGAAAGTTCAGGGCCTTGTGGTCTGAACTAGAGATGTTGAGGCCAAATACCAATGATGAGGCTACGCTTATGGAGAGGCGTGAGCAAGACCAAGTGTTTGGCTTGTTATTGACACTGAATCCGGTTTACAAGGATGTGATAAAGCATATGCTGAGGTCCCCAAAGCTCCCGTCCTTTGATGATGTGTGCGCACAGCTACAAAAGGAGGATGATTCTCTTGGCCTGTTTGGTGGAAAGGGGGAGATGACCTCGGCGAATCAAGTTGAGACGGTCCAAGCAAACAAGGCGGCATATAAAGGAGATGAGAGGAAGTTTGGTGGCAACTGTGACCACTGCAAGAAGCCAGGGCACAAGAGGAGTCAATGCTGGATCCTCCATCCCCACCTCAAGCCATCCAAGTTTGTTAAGAACCGAGAAGGAAGGGCTCATCTCTCAGCTGAATCAAGTGAGGCCGGATCATCAAGGGGAAGCAATGGTGCTGGTGTGAGAGCTGAGGAGAGTGATGTCAAGGCTATGGCATCTCAGCACACGTCCGGGAAGAGCAGTATGGAGCATGAGATGATCAGACGTTCTGACATTGATGCCCTCATCAAGGCTCTCAAGGACAATGGTAGTTCTCTTACTCATACTCTAGGATACTCATATGCTGTGTGTAGTATACCTAGGAGTCTTGAAAACATAGAAACTGAACTGAAAATTCCTAGAACATCTATTGCTAGAATTGAATCACCAAGTGGATTTGCTGTTCAAAACATGATTAAACCTTTAATTGTGGATTCTGGTGCCTCTCATCATATGATAAGTGACACTAGTCTTATAAAAGATATAGAACCAACTACTGGTCATGTTATGATTGCAAATGGTGATAGGATAGCAATAAAAGGAATAGGAAACCTGAAACTATTTGATAAGGAGTCTAAAGCTTTCTATATGCCTGAATTTACATCTAATCTATTATCTGTCAAGAAATGCACTACTGATTTACATTGCAATGTTATCTTTAGTCCTAATGATGTGAAGTTTCAGGATATTGAGAGTCATAAGTTGATTGGAAAAGGAGTAACCAAAGGAGATCTCTATATGCTTGAAGACATTGCTCCTGTTTCTAATCTTAGTTACTCGTTTCAATCTGTTTCTGCTTTAAAAAATAATGCATTGTGGCATGCTAGACTAGGCCATCCTCATGTTAGAGCTTTGAACTTAATGTTACCAGGTGTTATGTTTAAAAATAATGAATGTGAAGCATGTATATTGGGTAAACATTGTAGAACTGTTTTCCAAAAGTCTAGTACTATTTATGAAAACTGTTTTGATCTTGTGCATTCTGATGTATGGACTGCTCCTTGTTTATCTAGAGAAAGTTATAAGTACTTTGTAACATTCATTGATGAAAAATCTAAATACACCTGGATAACACTCATTAAAACAAAAGATAGTGTGCTTGAAGCATTTAAGAACTTTCAATGCTATGTGACTAACCAATATAATGCCAAGCTTAAGATTTTCAGATCTGATAATGGTGGTGAGTATACAAGCAGATTATTCAAGCAACACTTAGCTCAGCATGGGATTCTTCACCAAACTAGTTGTCCCTATACTCCTCAGCAGAATGGTGTGGCAGAAAGGAAGAATCGACATCTTATGGAAGTTGCTCGGTCCATGATGTTTCAAAGCAATGTTCCTAAGAGGTATTGGAGTGATGCAGTCATGTCTGCGTGCTATCTGATTAATAGGATACCGACCAGAGTGTTGCAAGATCAGTCTCCATTTGAAGTTCTTAACAAGATCAAGCCATCCCTAAACCACTTGAGAGTGTTTGGTTGTGTAAGCTATGTGATGGTACCGGGTGAGATGAGAAACAAGCTTGAGCCAAAGAGTATAAAAACTATGTTCATTGGATACTCATCATCTCAGAAGGGATACAAGTGCATTGATCCAAAGACAAGAAGAGTACATGTATCTAGAGAAGTAAAGTTCATGGAGAGTAAGGGATACTATGAAGAGCGGAGCTGGGAGGATTTGAAAGATCTATCTTGGGATTCTGATAAGGCTGCGAGCCTTAGGATCATATTGGAAGGTCTTGGGATCAATCTAACCCAGGATCAAGGAGGACGGAACACATCTAGTTCTCCTGAAGCTGAAGGAACATCCCACTCTAATCATGAGAGGGGGAATGAAACTGAAGAAGCAAGCCATCGAGAAGAAGGCTTGAGAGACCCTGATCAGTGTGTGATGATGCAAGATGAAGGGGTTGAGGCAATGGGTGAACCAGAACCTGAAGAAAGTTTACAAGAAGAGGAAGAAAATGTCAACAGCAAGAAGAACAGCAAGAAGAAACTGAACCAGTCTCAGTCTCATCAAGGGATAATGTCCCGGCTGAAGCACCGCTAAGGAGAAGCACACGGTTGAAGAAGGATGCTTCCAACTGGGTAAACACGAGAGTGTACTACAATGCCCAGGCTGTGGAGCATCCCTCCCAAGCAGTGTGTTCCTTTGCCCATTTCCCATCTGATCATTGCGCCTTCATGACAAGCTTAGATGAGAGCTTTGTGCCAAGATCATATGAAGAGGCTATGATGCATGAGGAATGGAAGGAGTCGGTTGGAGATGAAGCAAATGCAATGATTAAGAATGACACTTGGTTTGAAAGTGAACTCCCAAAGGGGAAGAGGGCTGTTACAAGTAGATGGATATTCACCATCAAGTTCTTGCCAAATGGACAGATTGATAGGAGAAAGACAAGATTGGTGGCTAGAGGATACACTCAAACATATGGAGAGGACTACATAGATACATTTGCTCCTGTTGCTAAGTTACACACCATCAGGATAGTATTGTCCTTGGCTGTGAATCTTGAGTGGGATTTGTGGCAGATGGATGTGAAGAATGCATTCCTTCAAGGAGAGTTAGAAGATGAAGTCTATATGTATCCTCCACCAGGCTTAGAAGGTCTTGTGAAGCCTGGGAATGTTCTAAGACTAAAGAAGGCTATCTATGGTTTGAAACAATCCCCTAGAGCCTGGTACAACAAACTCAGCACCACTCTGAATGGGCGTGGCTTCAGGAAGTCTGAGTTGGACCACACTCTCTTCACTCTTACTACTCCATCAGGTATCATCTGTCTACTTGTGTATGTTGATGATATCATCATAACAGGTAGTGATAAGATTGGGATAAGAGAAACAAAAGAGTTTCTCAAATCTGTTTTTGAAATCAAAGACTTGGGAGAAATGAAATACTTCCTTGGGATTGAGATATGTAGATCCAAGGAAGGCCTATTCATGTCTCAAAGAAAGTATGCACTTGATCTTTTGAAAGATGCAGGTGTGCTAGGAGGGAAGATAGCCAAAATGCCCATGGAGGATGGGTATAAGGTTCCACGTGAGGGGGAGCTTGAGGACAGCAAGCTGTTCCATGATCCCAAGCTTTATAGGAAGCTAGTGGGTAAGCTCATATACTTAACAATCACACGTCCTGATATCTGTTTTGCTGTGAATCAGGTAAGCCAACACATGCAAGTACCAAAGGAACATCATTGGCGCATGGTGGAGAGGCTCTTGATGTATCTGAATGGATCAGCCGGTCTGGGAGTCTGGTTAGGATGCAACAAGTGTACTGAAGTTGTTGGGAACTGTGATGCTGATTGGGCTGGTGATCGAGCTGATAGGAGATCAACCATAGGCTATTGCACCTTCATTGGAGGAAATCTAGTGACATGGAAGAGCAAGAAGCAGAAGGTGGTATCGTGCTCAAGTGCTGAGGCTGAGTATAGGGCAATGCTGAAGCTCACCAACGAGTTGGTATGGATCAAGGGGATCTTGAAGCATTTGGGAATTGAGCAAGCTACACCTATGACTATGCATTGTGATAACCAAGCCGCCATTCACATAGCCTCCAACTCGGTGTTTCATGAAAGAACCAAGCACATTGAAGTGGATTGTCATAAGGTGAGGCAGATGATAGTCTTGGGAGTGATCTTGCCATTCTATACCAGAAGTGAAAATCAGTTAGCTGATGTCTTCACCAAAGCTGCAAGGCGAAAGACCATGGAGTCCATCCACATCAGGCTAGGGCTCATTGATCTCACAACAAGTGGCTGAGTTCCCTTAACCATGGGCTCTTTACTCTTTTTCCCTCATCAAGGTTTTGTCCCAATGGGTTTTCCTTGGTGGGGTTTTTAATGAGGAAGATCTCATGGTTTCCAAGCTTGATCAATCACCAAGATCAAGCTTGAGGGGGAGTGTTGAAATGAGCTGAGTATAAGAAGAGAAGAGAGGAGGAGTTGGAGAACATGAGAGAAGGTTCAGCTTGGGTGAGTTTTAGGAGTGAGGATCGACCAGGCCGTACAAGACCGTACATGGCCGTACAGGCCGTACAGTCTGGACGGACCGTGGTCGACCTTAACTCGACCAAAGGTAACTTATGATCACCCGAGTAAAAGGAAAGTGAAAGAGAAGTTACCTGAGCTTGCTCCTATGGATCAGACCGTTGAACAGGAAGAAAAGGAAGTCCAAGACAGGCTGGCACAGCTGTAAAGAGGAAAGGATCTTGTCCAAGATGCCTTGATGCCAAAAGCGTGTAAAGCCTCCCATTGGACAGTTTGAAATGGGCGCTCCTTTTCCCTTTGACTACACATGCTTAAACCTATCTGATTCTCGCAAACCCTAGCTCTCTCTCCTTGTATATATATCAACTCATGTCATTAATAAAAGATTACACAGTTTGAGTCATTCTCTCTCTCTTGTTCTTGAGTGTTCATCATGATTCTTCACTAATCTCTTCATAATCCAATCTCATTCTCTTATTCTCTAAAACACTCTAACTCTTTCTATAAATCTTATACTTAGGAGAGTGTATGAAGTCAAGAAGGTGATTAGTGAAGTTAAACCAGGAAGAGAAGGGTTTAATAACCATGTGAGGAAGCTACAACATTTGTGGGTTGAACTACAAGGGTTTAGATCCCATGTGGATGGGGATACTACACAAGAGCAAGCGACAGTCTTGAAGCTCTTGGCGAGCATGGAGTCATCATATGGGTGGCTGGTGGAGATGGTCCTAAGAGGGGAACAGCTTCCTGAAATGGAAGAGGTCTGTGTGCTTATAAGAAGGGCGTATGAGATAATGAGAGATGATGAGAGGCTAACCATGAGTAGGAGTGAGAGCTCATGGAAGCCAACTGGGAGTAGGAGTGAGAGCTTCCAGAAGCTAACCATGAGTAGGAGTGAGAGCTCATGGAGGCTAACCGGGAGTAGGAGTGAGGGCTTCCGGAAGAAGAGAAGGTGCAGAATGCTATCCAAAGCTTCTATCAACATAGGAAAGGGTAGGAAGAGAGTTGTGGGAGAGTGTTCTTACTCAGCCTACATGGGGGAATCAGTAGAAGACAGTGAGGTGTTAAAAGAGCAGGTGAAAGGGAGTGGAGCTGATGATCGCATCACCAGGAAGGAATGGAGAGTGTTCATGGAACAAGTACAAGCCTTAGCAGCAAGCATGAAGCATGCTATACAATCCGTTAAGAAATGTGCTACTGATTTGCAATGCAATGTTATATTCAGTCCTAATGATGTGAAGTTTCAGGATATTAAAAGCAGCAAGATGATTGGAAAGGGAGTGACTAAAGGAGAGCTATATTTACTTGAAGATCTCACTCCTGTTTCTAGATATAGCTGCTCGTTTACTTCTGTTTCTGGTTCTAGTTTAAGTAAAAATGCATTGTGGCATGCTAGATTAGGACACCCTCATAATAAGGCTTTAAAACTGATGTTGCCAAGTGTTTCCTTTGAGAATAATGAGTGTGAAGCTTGCATTTTAGGCAAGCATTGTAGAACTGTCTTTACCAAGTCTACTACTGTTTATGAAAAATGTTTTGATCTCATTCATTCTGATGTTTGGACTGCACCTTGCCTGTCTAGAGACAACCATAAGTACTATGTAACTTTCATTGATGAAAAATCCAAATACACCTGGTTAACCCTAATTCCAACAAAAGATAGGGTACTTGATGCATTTAAAAACTTTCAAGCCTATGTGACTAACCATTACAATGCCAAGATAAAGATTTTTAGGTCAGATAATGGAGGAGAGTACACGGGACAAGCATTCAAACTACACCTATCTCAGCATGGAACCCTTCATCAGACAAGCTGTCCCTATACCCCACAACAGAATGGTGTGGCTTAGAGGAAGAATAGGAATTTGATGGAAGTAGCCAGGTCCATGATGTTTCAATCCAACGTGCCTAAGAAGTTTTGGAATGATGCAGTTGCTACGGCTTGTTATCTCATCAACAGGACACCAACTCTGATTCTTCAAGGACAATCACCGTTTGAGGTACTGAATCAGTACAAACCCTCTCTAGAGCATATGAAGATCTTTGGATGTTTGTGTTTTGTGATGGTGCCTGGAGAGATAAGAAACAAGCTAGAAGCTAAGAGTTCAAAGGCAATGTTTATTGGATATTCATCAAGTCAGAAAGGATACAAGTGCTATGATCCTAACACAAGGAGAGTGTTAGTATCTAGAGAAGTGAAGTTTGTTGAAGAAAAAGGATACTATGAGGAGCAGACTCAAGATGATTTGAAAGATCTCACTTCTGATAGAGCTGAAACATTGAGGATTATCCTAGAGGGTCTTGGAATCAACATGAATCAAGGTGGAAGAAGCACTACTCCAGTACCGGATCATCAGACCTCCAATCTTGACCATGAGGGGGGGAATGAAACAAGAACTCAAAACCGTGAAGAGACAAGTAGAGAAGAGAGTTCTGGTTCTCATGATCAAGCTGTGGAATCAAATGATCAACAAGAAGCTGAAGAGAGTCAGCTAAGGGAAGAAGGAGCTGAAGCAAGTCAGCTAGGAGAAGAAAGATCTGAACCAAGTGTGCTGCCACAAGAAGAAGAACAAGAGATGGCGCAAGAAGGACCAGTGTTGAGAAGAAGTACAAGGCTGAGAAAGGATCCTTCCAGTTGGGTAAACACAAGAGTGTACTACAATGCCCAAGCTGTGAAGCATCCTACTCAGGCCGTGTGTTCTTTTGCTAAATATCCAGAAGCACATTGTGCATTCATGGTAAACTTAGATGAGAATCACATTCCAAGAAGCTATGAAGAGGCAATGAAGGATAAGGAATGGAAGGAATCAGTAGGAGCTGAGGCAGGAGCTATGATCAAGAATGATACATGGTATGAGAGTGAACTACCAAAAGGGAAGAAGGCAGTATCTAGTAGATGGATCTTCACAATCAAATACAAGCCTGTTGGGTAGATTGAGAGGAAGAAGACTAGATTAGTAGCAAGAGGGTTCATTCAAACATATGGAGAGGATTACATTGAGACATTTGCACCAGTAGCCAAGTTACATACCATTAGAATTGTACTAAGCTTGGCAGTTAATCTTGGATGGGGATTGTGGCAAATGGATGTGAAGAATGCATTCTTACAAGGAGAACTTGAGGATGAAGTATACATGTATCCTCCACCTGGTCTTGAACATCTAGTGAAAAGAGGGAATGTACTGAGGCTAAAGAAGGCTATCTATTGGTTGAAGCAATCACCAAGAGCTTGGTACAACAAGTTGAGCACAACTCTGAACGGCCGAGGTTTTAAGAAGTCAGAATTGGACCATACTCTCTTTACCCTCACTACTCCCTTAGGTATGGTTGCTCTACTTGTGTATGTGGATGATATCATTATCACAGGGAGTGATAAGGAAGGTATCAAAGCAACCAAGGAGTTTCTAAAGTCTATGTTTGAAATAAAAGACTTGGGAGAAATGAAATACTTTCTTTGAATTGAGATTTGTAGATCCAAGGAAGGTTTGTTCATGTCCCAAAGGAAGTATACACTTGATCTTTTGAAAGGTGCAGGTGCTTATGGAGGCAAGACAGAAAGGATGCCAATGGAGGATGGCTACAAAGTACAAAGAGAGGGGGAGATTGAAGACAGCAAGCCATTTCATGATCCTAAACTCTATAGAAAACTTGTTGGCAAATTGATTTATCTTACCATCACAAGACCTGATATATGCTTTGCTGTGAATCAGGTGAGTCAACACATGCAGCTTCAGAAGGAACATCACTGGCGTATGGTGGAGAGACTACTAATGTATCTGAATGGCTCGCCGGATCAAGGAGTATGGATGGGGTGCAATGGAAGCACAAAAGTGGTGGGCTATTGTGATGCAGATTGGGCAGGTGATAGAGCTGACAGGAGATCAACAACCGGCTATTGCAGATTCATTGGAGGCAACTTGGTGACTTGGAAGAGTAAGAAACAGAAGGTGGTGTCATGCTCAAGTGCAGAAGCTGAGTATAGAGCTATGCTGAAGCTTACAAACGAGCTAGTTTGGATCAAGGGCATCTTGAAGCATTTGGAGATAAAACAAGACACTCCAATGACAATGCATTGTGACAACCAGGCCGCCATTCACATAGCCTCCAACTCGGTGTTCCATGAGAGGACAAAGCACATTGAGGTTGATTGCCACAAGGTGAGGCAGATGATTGTCCTAGGAGTCATCTTGCCATGTTATACTAGGAGTGAAGATCAGTTGGCTGATGTATTTACCAAGGCTGCAAGGCAAAAGACAATGGAGTCCATTCATATTAGATTGGGCCTCATTGATCTTGGGAAGAGAAGCAGCTGATCCCCTTAGTCATGAGATCTTTACTCTTTTTCCCTCATTAAGGTTTTGTCCCAATGGGTTTTCCTTAGTGAGGTTTTTAATGAGGAAGATCTCATGGCTGTCCAAGCTTAGGCTTTCACAAAACTAAGCTTGAGGGGGAGTGTTGAGATGAGCTGAGTTAAGTGAAGAAGGGAGATGAGGTTTGAGTAGAATGAGGAGAAGGGAGACTAGGAAGGTTTGGGAACTTTGGGATCAACCAGTCCGTACAAGGCCGTACATGGCCGTACCATCCGTACAAGATGGGATCGACCAAAGCTCAACCAAACCCCACCACTAGTTACCCAAGTTACTTAAGTAAAGAGGAGAAGTTACCTTAGCCTTTGGAGGATGGATCAGACCGTTGGAAAGGATAAGGGAGAGTCTTGGACAGGCTGTCACAGCTGGAAAGTAAAAGCAAAAGGCATCAGCCAGCTAGAGAGGCCTCACACGGATGGCTCTCCTTATTGGATAGTTTTGAATTAGGCATTGAATCCACATGCTTACCTTATCCTCTTGTATACGAAAACCCTAGCTCTCTCCTTCATACAAATATGTAAACTCTCTCATTAATAAGATTAAGCAAGTTATGAGTCTCTCTTAGTCTTTATTCTCACAATGATTCTATGCTAGACTCCTAATCTCATTTCATACTCAAATCTCTTCTAAAACACTTCTAGTCTTTCTTATTTACTCAGATTACTCTACTCAATCCTAAAAGTGATATACACACCCAAATACTCGTAGGTGATCAATAAAAGGCTTGCTCTTATTCAGCACCTCAAATGGAGACAGATTCTTCAGTATCTTGGTTGGGACCCGGTTGATGAGATAGCAAGCAGTCTGTACAGCATCTCCCCAAAAACGTTTTGGGACATTTGCATGAAACATCATCGACCTAGCAACCTCCATCAAGTGCCTATTCTTCCTCTCAGCTACACCATTCTGTTGTGGTGTGTAGGGACAACTGGTCTGATGCACAATCCCATGCTTGGCTAGATGACTCTTAAAGGCATTGCTGATGTATTCACCTCCGTTGTCTGATCTCAGTACCTTCACAGTGGCATTGTATTGATTAGATACATATGCTTGGAAGTTCATAAAAGCTTCTAGCACCCTATCTTTAGATGGAAGCAATGTGAGCCATGTATACTTAGACTTCTCATCAATGAATGTCACAAAGTATTTATGGCTGTCTCTAGACATGCATGGAGCGGTCCACACATCCGAGTGAACTAGATCAAAGCAATGCTCATAAGTAGTCTCAGATGTTGGGAAAACAGTCCTACAATGCTTTCCTAATATGCATGCTTCACAATTCAAGTGATTGAATGACATATTAGGGATTATCAATTCAATGGCACGAGCATGAGGATGTCCTAATCTAGCATGCCAAGTAATACTATCAATCTTCTCAGCAGTACTACTCAAGCAAATAGAATCAAAGGGATTAGAGGTCTTAGCCAAGTTGAGGTGGTATAGCTGATTCTTGCTGTCTCCTCTGCCAATGACTCTCCCAGTCTTCAAATCTTGAAACTCTACTTCATCAGGTCTGAATACTACTTGACAATCAAGATCAATGGTAGCTTTCTTCACAGATAATAAATTTGAAGTGAACTGAGGCATGTAGAAGGCAGCCGTGTCCTTCTCAAACAGTTTTAGCTTTCCCACTCCTTCTATTGGGATCATGGCACCATTAGCTATCATAACACTCCTTGTTGCAGCCTTGATCTCACTTATAAGCCTCCTATCACTGATCATATGATGACTTGCTCCAGAATCAATCACAATGGGTTTAGAAGCTCCGGATTGTATAGCATGCTTCCTGCTTGCTGCTAAGGCTTGTACTTGTTCCATGAACACTCTCCATTCCTTCCTGGTGATGCGATCATCAGCTCCACTCCCTTTCTCCTGCTCTTTTAACACCCCACTGTCTTCTACTGATTTCCCCATGTAGGCTGAGTAAGAACACTCTCCCACATCTCTCTTTCTACCCTTTCCTATGTTGATAGAAGCTTTGGATAGCATTCTGCACCTTCTCTTCTTCCGGAAGCCCTCACTCCTACTCCCGGTTAGCCTCCATGAGCTCTCACTCCTACTCATGGTTAGCTTCTGGAAGCTCTCACTCCTACTCCCAGTTGGCTTCCATGAGCTCTCACTCCTACTCATGGTTAGCCTCTCATCATCTCTCATTATCTCATACGCCCTTCTTATAAGCACACAGACCT
Organism: Brassica napus; assembly: GCF_020379485.1. NCBI lineage: Eukaryota > Viridiplantae > Streptophyta > Magnoliopsida > Brassicales > Brassicaceae > Brassica > Brassica napus. The sequence goes on from NW_026014893.1 coordinate 272,442, forward strand.
CTTCCATTTCCGGAAGCTGTTCCCCTCTTAGAACCATCTCCACCAGCCACCCATATGATGACTCCATGCTCGCCAAGAGCTTCAAGACTGTCGCTTGCTCTTGTGTAGTATCCCCATCCACATGGGATCTCAACCCTTGTAGTTCAACCCACAAATGTTGTAGCTTCCTCACATGGTTATTAAACCCTTCTCTTCCTGGTTTAACTTCACTAATCACCTTCTTGACTTCATACACTCTCCTAAGACTGATCTTGTTCTCATAAACATCTTCAATCTTCTCAAGCAGTGTACTTTCTTCAAGACTAAAGCAATCTCCACTTGTTTCTCTTGCTATCTGATCTTTCTCAGCAGCTTTACCCTTCAAAGACTCTTCCTTCTCATGGTTTCTCGAAACTCCACACCTTTTCAGAGTTGTTTTCATTTGTGAGAACCACCCCCACTCATTCCCTCTCTCTTTCTTCTCTTCACGCCTTGTTGTACCAGATTGAAGCAGCTCCATTTTCTTTAGCCTAGATCTTCCCTCAAATGCTTCTTCTAATCTCTCACGCCAAGCTTAACCACAAGCTAGACACCTCTTCTGACCTTGTCAAACACCTAAAGGGACTCCCTTGAAGCTGACTCTCCAAAAGAAACACCAACAGACACAAACTTGACTTTTAAAGGATCTAGCTCTTGAAAAAATCTCAAGAACTCTCAAGAACACTCAAGAACACTCATGAACATTTGGAAAAACGAAATCACTCTCTCCTTTTAAAGGAACTTGGCTCTGATACCATATTAGATTTTGTGATTTAAGGAGTGATTAAGTTTAATCTGAGAATTAAAGAGATTGGAGATTAAGAACAAGAGAGAGAGAGACTCAAAACTCCATTAGATTGATTAATGAGAGAGTTTACAACATATATAGATAAGAGATACACTAAAACGTCCAGGTTCAGTCTAGCTAGGATAAGAAGCATGTGTAGTCAAAGATGCTTGATTTAAACTAGCCAATAAGGTTCCTCACATGCTTGGGTATCTTGCTTTAACTTTCCAGCTAGTGCCAGCCTGTCTAAAGCTCTCTAGCATTGACCAGACCTTATCCAAACTCCTCCTTGCTTATCCAGATTCCTCCTGGCATGTTTCACTCTCGAAATGGATGCAAGGTAACTTCCAAAGCCTTTTAACTTAGTTACCACAGTAACAATTAAGTTACTGTGGTAAATCTCCAAAGTTACTGTCTGCTCCAACTCTCTTCCTCTATCCATGTATCAACTCTTCATCACTTCATCTCAACATTTTATTCTCTCATCTCAACATAGAAATGCACACATTGCTAGAACTGATAGGACACATCCATCACTTAGTAATCTATGTCATAATGCTAAAAGAGTATATAAACCATTGATTGTTGATTCTGGTGCATCACATCATATGATAAGTGATGAGAACTTGATTAAGGATATAGAACCTACTCATGGACATGTGATGATAGCAAATGGAGATAAGATACCTATTAAGGGAATAGGAAAGCTTAAGTTGTTTAACAAAGAATCTAGAGCCTTTTAAATGCCTGAATTCACATCAAACCTATTATCTGTGAAGAAATGTACTAATGATCTACAATGCAATGTTATCTTTAGTCCTAATGATGTGAAGTTTCAGGATATTGAGAGCAACAGATTGATTGGGAAAGGGGTGACTAAGGGAGATCTCTATATGCTTGAAGAACTCACTTCTGTTCCTGATTATAGTTGCTCGTTTACTTCTGCTTCTTTGTTGAATAAAAATGCATTGTGGCATGCTAGAGTAGGACACCCTCATGTTAAAGGATTGAACTTAATGGTACCAGGTGTTGTATTTGAGAACAAAGATTGTGAAGCTTGCATTTTTGGCAAGCATTGTAGAACTGTGTTTCAAAAGTCTACTACCGTTTATGATAATTGCTTTGATCTAATTCATTCAGATGTGTGGACTGCCCCTTGCTTATCTAGAGATAGTTATAAGTATTTTGTCACATTCATTGATGAAAAATCCAAATACACCTGGATAACCTTAATTCAGACCAAAGATAGGGTGCTTGAGGCATTTAGGAACTTTCAAACTTATGTGACTAACCATTATCATGCTAAGATTAAAATTTTGAGATCAGATAATGGAGGAGAGTACACAAGCCATGCATTCAAGCAACACTTATCACAACATGGGATCCTACATCAGACAAGCTGTCCGTATACTCCACAGCAAAATGGAGTGGCTAAGAGGAAGAATAGGCACCTCATGGAAGTGGCAAGGTCACTTATGTTTCAGAGTAATGTTCCAAAAAGATTTTGGAGTGATACGGTTGCCACTGCTTGTTACTTGATAAACAGAACTCCAACCAAGATTCTGAATGAGAAGGCTCCATTTGAAGTTCTGAACAAGTACAAGCCAGTTCTTGATTACTTGAAGGTCTTTGGATGTCTATGCTTTGTGCTCAAACCAGGAGAGATGCGCAACAAGCTAGAAGCAAGAAGTACTAAGGCTATGTTCATAGGATACTCAGCTACACAGAAAGGATACAAATGCTATGATCCTATAGCAAGGAGAGTACTTGTTTCTAGAGATGTGAAGTTCTTGGAAGATAGAGGATACTATGAAGAAAAGAATCAAGAAGACCTGAAGGACTTAACATCAGACAAGGCCACCACCTTGCGGATCATTCTTGAAGGTCTTGGAATCAGTACATCCCAGGATCCGAGAGATCACGCAACTACACCTCCTGAAGTTGGTTCACCATCCCACCTTGATCATGAGGGAGGAGAGGAGCATGAGGAGTCTATGCAAGAGGCTAACCAAGAAGAAGGAGAAGTAGAGAATGAAGGAGAAGAGAGCATAGGCTCTGATGGTCATGGGCATGATCATGGTGTGATACAAACACCTTCTCAAGATGAAGTGGTAGAAGAACAACAGGAAGAAGAACCGGGTGTGCAGCCACTAAGAAGGAGTACAAGGATAAGGAAGGATCCTTCTAGCTGGGTAAACACGAGAGTGTACTACAATGCCCAAGCTGTGGAGCATCCTTCTCAAGCCGTGTGCTCCTTTGCTCAATATCAAGAAGCACATTGCGCTTTCATGGTAAACTTGGATGAGAATCACATCCCAAGAGACTATGAAGAGGCAATGAAGGATAAGGAATGGAAGGAATCAGTAGGAGCTGAGGCAGGAGCTATGATAAAGAATGATACATGGTATGAGAGTGAACTACCAAAAGGGAAGATGGCAGTGTCTAGTAGATGGATCTTCACAATCAAATACAAGGCTGATGGGCAGATTGAGAGGAAGAAGACTAGATTAGTGGCAAGAGGGTTCACTCAGACATATGGGGAGGATTATATTGAGACATTTGCCCCTGTAGCTAAGCTACACACCATTAGGATTGTTCTAAGCTTGGCGGTTAATCTTGGATGGGGATTGTGGCAAATGGATGTAAAGAATGCATTCTTACAAGGAGAGCTTGAGGATGAAGTCTACATGTATCCTCCACCAGGTCTAGAACATCTAGTGAAGAAAGGGAATGTACTGAGGTTAAAGAAGGCTATCTATGGCTTGAAGCAATCACCAAGAGCGTGGTACAACAAGTTGAGCACAACCTTGAATGGACGTGGCTTCAAGAAGTCAGAGTTGGATCACACACTCTTCACCCTCACTACACCCTCAGGTATGGTTGCTCTCCTTGTGTATGTGGATGATATCATTATCACAGGTAGTGATAAGGAAGGTATCAAAGCAACCAAGGAGTTTCTTAAATCCATGTTTGAAATCAAAGATTTGGGAGAAATGAAATACTTTCTTGGAATTGAGATTTGTAGATCCAAGGAAGGGTTATTCATGTCCCAAAGAAAGTATACACTTGATCTTTTGAAAGGTGCAGGTGCTTATGGAGGCAAGACAGCAAGGATGCCAATGGAGGATGGCTACAAAGTACCAAGAGAGGGGGAGATTGAAGACAGCAAGCCATTTCATGATCCTAAACTCTATAGAAAACTTGTTGGCAAATTGATTTATCTTACCATCACAAGACCTGATATATGCTTTGCTGTGAATCAGGTGAGTCAACACATGCAGCTTCCCAAGGAACATCATTGGCATATGGTGGAAAGGCTGCTAATGTATCTGAATGGCTTGCCGGATCAAGGAGTATGGATGGGGTGCAATGGAAGCACAGAAGTGGTGGGCTATTGTGATGCAGATTGGGCAGGTGATAGAGCTGACAGGAGATCAACAACCGGCTATTGCACATTCATTGGAGGCAACTTGGTGACTTGGAAGAGTAAGAAACAGAAGGTGGTGTCATGTGTTGAGATAAGAGGATGGAGAGAAGATACATTGATAGAGGAAGATTATTGGGGCAGAGAGTAACTTTGGGAATTTACCACAGTAACTTTAGTTTTACTGTGGTAACTAAGGTAAAGGCTTGGGAAGTTACATTGGACCCTTATGGTAAAGGGGATCACGCCCAAGATGAGTCTGGATAAGACAGGAGGTGTTTGGATAAGGTCTGGTCATAGCTGGAAAAGTAAAGCACTTTTACAGCCTGTCCAAGCATGTGAAGCAAAAGGAGCTCCAGCCTGTCCATTGACCTCACATGCTTATGGATTTCGAAATCCCTTTTGTATTAGCCTTATCTCTTCATATATATCTTGTATCTGAGACATTAAATCAATTAAAGGAGTTTTGAGTCTCTCTCTCTTGATTCTCTCACTAAAATCTCTTAATCTCTTTAATCTTTGAATCTAAGTATCTATGGTTGTTTGAATCATTCTCTAAACACAAAAGTGTTTATGGTATCAGAGCCAGGTTCCTTGAAAAGGAGAGAGTGATTTCGTTTTTCTAAATGTTCTTGAGTGTTCTTGAGAGTTCTTGAGATTTTTCAAGAGCTAGATCCTTTAAAAGTCAAGTTTGTGTCTGTTGGTGTTTCTTTTGGAGAGTCAGCTTCAAGGGAGTCCGTTTAGGTGTTTCTTAAGGTCACAAGAGGGGTCTAGCTAGTTGGTAAGCTTGACGTGTGAGATTAGATGCATTTGGGGGAAGATCTAGGCTAAAGGTTGTTGCTTTAGGCTAAAGAAAATGGAGCTGCTTCAATCTGGTACAACAAGGCGTGAAGAGAAGAAAGAGAGAGGGAATGAGTGGGGGTGGTTCTCACAGATGAAAACAACACTGAAAAGGTGTGGAGTTTGGAGAAACCATGAGAAGAAAGAGTCTTTGATGGGTAAAGCTGCTGAGAAAGATCAGACAGCAAGAGAAACAAATGGAGATTGCTTTAGTCTTGAAGAAAGTACACTGCTTGAGAAGATTGAAGATGTTTATGAGAACAAGATCAGTCTTAGGAGAGTGTATGAAGTCAAGAAGGTGATTAGTGAAGTTAAACCAGGAAGAGAAGGGTTCAATAATCTTGTGAGGAAGCTACAACATTTGTGGGTTGAACTACAAGGGTTGAGATCCCATGTGGATGGGGATACTACACAAGAGCAAGCGACAGTCTTGAAGCTCTTGGCGAGCATGGAGTCATCATATGGGTGGCTGGTGGAGATGGTTCTAAGAGGGGAACAGCTTCCGGAAATGGAAGAGATCTATGTGCTTATAAGAAGGGCGTATGAGATAATGAGAGATGATGAGAGGCTAGCCATGAGTAGGAGTGAGAGCTCATGGAAGCCAACTGGGAGTAGGAGTGAGAGCTTCCAGAAGCTAACCATGAGTAGGAGTGAGAGCTCATGGAGGCTAACTGGGAGTAGGAGTGAGGGCTTCCGGAAGAAGAGGAGGTGCAGAATGCTATCCAAAGCTTCTATCAACATAGGAAAGGGTAGGAAGAGAGTTGTGGGAGAGTGTTCTTACTCAGCCTACATGGGGGAATCAGTAGAAGACAGTGGGGTGTTAAAAGAGTAGGAGAAAGGGAGTGGAGCTGATGATCGCATCACCAGGAAAGAATGGAGAGTGTTCATGGAACAAGTACAAGCCTTAGCAGCAAGCAGGAAGCATGCTATACAATCCGGAGCTTCTAAACCCATTGTGATTGATTCTGGAGCAAGCCATCATATGATCAGTGATAGGAGGCTTATAAGTGAGATCAAGGCTGCAACAGGGAGTGTTATGATAGCTAATGGTGCTATGATCCCAATAGAAGGAGTGGGAAAGCTAAAACTGTTTGAGAAGGACACGGCTGCCTTCTACATGCCTCAGTTCACTTCAAATCTATTATCTGTGAAGAAAGCTACCATTGATCTTGATTGTCAAGTAGTATTCAGACCTGATGAAGTTGAGTTTCAAGATTTGAAGACTGGGAGAGTTATTGGCAGAGGAGACAGCAAGAATCAGCTATACCATCTTCAAATGGCTAAGAATTCTAAACTCCTTGATTCTGTGTGCTTAAGTAGTGTTGTTGATAGGTGTGATAGTATGACTTGGCATGCTAGATTGGGACATCCTCATGCTCGTGCAATTGAATTGATCATGCCTAATATGTCATTTAATCACTTAGAGTGTGAGGCTTGCATATTAGGAAAGCATTGTAGGACTGTGTTTCCAAGTTCAGAAACTACTTATGAGCATTGCTTTGATCTAGTTCATTCAGATGTGTGGACGGCTCCTTGTTTGTCTAGAGATAGCCAGAAGTACTTTGTGACATTCATTGATGAGAAGTCTAAGTATACTTGGCTTACATTGCTTCCATCTAAAGATAGGGTGCTAGAAGCATTTATGAACTTCCAAGCATATGTATCTAATCAATACAATGCTACTGTGAAGGTACTGAGATCAGATAATGGAGGTGAATACATCAGCAATGCCTTCAAGAATCATCTAGCCAAGCATGGGATTGTGCATCAGACTAGCTGCCCTTATACACCACAGCAGAATGGTGTAGCTGAGAGGAAGAACAGGCACTTGATGGAGGTTGCTAGATCGATGATGTTTCATGCAAATGTCCCAAAACGTTTTTGGAGTGATGCTGTGCAGACTGCTTGCTATCTCATCAACCGGGTTCCAACCAAGATATTGAAGAATCTGTCTCCATTTGAAGTGTTGAACAAGAGCAAACCTGTCATTGATCATCTACGTGTCTTTGGGTGTGTGTGCTATGTCATGGTTCCAGGAGAGCAGAGAAACAAGCTGGAGGCAAAGAGTACTAAGGCTATGTTCATTGGTTACTCTATCACTCAGAAGGGGTACAAGTGCTATGATCCTGAAGCAAGGAGAGTGATGGTATCTAGAGAAGTGAAGTTTGTTGAAACAAAAGGTTATTATGAAGAAAAGGAGTGGGAAAATCTGAAGGATTTGTCTCAAGCTCCATCTGATAAGGCAACAATACTGAGAGTGTTGTTAGAGAAGCTCGGGATAGGATTATCCCAGGATCAGGAAACCAGAAGGAGGGAGTCTCCCAATCAGAGTGGTGGAGCTGGAAGAACAACTCCTCTTGATCATGAGAGGGGGAATGGAACTGAATCTGGTGAGCAAGAGCAAAACCAAGAGGATTCAGGTCTTCATGATCAAGATACATCACAAGAAGTTGCGAACAATGAGGTTCAGTCTAGTGGAGAAGTGGATGAGGTTCAGTCTAGTGTAGAAGAACAAGTCAGACCGGCCAGTTCAGAAGAAGAGCAAGTGGAGCCGGTTAGTGTGCAAACTGAAGATCAGGTTCAAGCTTTGAGGAGGAGCACAAGGATAAAGAGGGATCCTTCCAACTGGGTAAACACGAGAGTGTACTACAATGCCCAGGCTGTGGAGCATCCTTCTCAAGCCGTGTGTTCCTTTGCTGAGTTTCCAGAGGAGCATTATGCCTTTATGATTAGTCTAGATGAGAGTTATGTACCAAGGACTTATGAAGAAGCTATGTTAGACAAGGAATGGAAAGAATCAGTGGGAGCTGAAGCAGGTGCTATGATCAAAAATGATACATGGTATGAGAGTGAGCTGCCTAAGGGAAAGAAAGCTGTATCTAGTAGATGGATCTTCACAATCAAGTATCTTGCAAATGGACAGATTGATAGGAAGAAGACCAGATTGGTTGCAAGAGGATTTACACAGACCTATGGAGAGGATTACATTGATACCTTTGCACCAGTAGCTAAGCTACATACAGTTCGGATTGTGTTGTCCATTGCAACAAACTTGGAGTGGGATTTGTGGCAGATGGATGTGAAGAATGCTTTCTTACAAGGTGAGCTAGAAGATGAGGTATACATGCTTCCTCCTCCTGGTCTTGAGCATCTAGTAAAGCCAGGGAATGTTTTGAGATTGAAGAAGGCAATATATGGGTTGAAACAATCACCTAGAGCTTGGTACAGGAAGCTGAGTACAACACTCAATGGGAGAGGCTTTAGGAAGTCTGAATTAGATCACACTCTCTTCACTTTGACAGGACCTTCAGGGATCATTGTGATTCTAGTGTATGTGGATGATTTGATTATCACAGGGAGTGATAAGGCAGGGATTCAAGCTACTAAGGAGTTTCTCAAATCTGTGTTTGACATCAAGGATTTGGGAGAGATGAAGTATTTTCTGGGCATTGAGATATGCAGATCAAAGGAGGGTTTGTTTATGTCTCAAAGGAAGTATACTATGGATATGTTGAAGGAGACTGATGTGCTTGGAGGAAAGATAGCTAAAACACCCCTTGAGGAGGGATATAAGGTTCTGCGTGAGGGGGAGGTTGAAGAGAAGCAGTTGTTTGAGGATCCTAAGCTATACATGAAGATGGTTGGCAAGCTGATCTACTTGACCATCACACGGCCAGATGTATGTTTTGCTGTAAACCAAGTGAGTCAGCATATGCAGGCGCCAAGGATACATCACTGGAAGATGGTTGATAGGATACTGAGGTATTTGAGTGGCACGCCTGGTCAAGGAGTTTGGATGGGATGCAATGGCAGCACAGAAGTAGTGGGCTATTGTGATGCTGATTGGGAAGGAGATAGAGTGGACAGGAGATCAACTACTGGCTATTGTACATTCATTGGAGGGAACCTGGTTACTTGGAAGAGTAAGAAGCAGAAGGTCATCTCTTGTTCAAGTGCTGAGGTTGAATATAGGGCTATGTTGAAGTTGACAAAGTTGGTGTGGATCAAGGGTATCTTGAAGCATCTAGAGATTGAGCAGAGTACTCCTATGACAATGCACTGTGACAATCAAGCAGCTATCCATATTACTTCTAACTCAGTCTTTCATGAGAGAACGAAGCACATAGAAGTGGATTGTCACAAGGTGAGGCAGATGATTATCTTAGGAGTGATTCTGCCATGTTATACAAGGAGTGAGGATCAACTGGCTGATGTGTTTACTAAGGCAGCGAGATTAAAGACAATGGAGTCCATACATTCTAGGCTTGTGCTCATTGATCTTACTCCCAGGAGCTGATCCCCTTAACCATGGAGTCTCCACTCTTTTTCCCTCATCAAGGTTTTATCCCAATGGGTTTTCCTTGGTGAGGTTTTTAATGAGGGAGATCTTCATGGTTTCCAAGCTTGACTTGTTCTACATGGTCAAGCTTGAGGGGGAGTGTTGAGATAAGAGGATGGAGAGAAGATACATTGATAGAGGAAGAGTATTGGGGCAAAGAGTAACTTTGGGAATTTACCACAGTAACTTTAGTTTTACTGTGGTAACTAAGGTAAAGGCTTGGGAAGTTACATTGGACCCTTAAGGTAAAGGGGATCACGCCCAAGATGAGTCTGGATAAGGGAGGAGGTGTTTGGATAAGGTCTGGTCATAGCTGGAAAAGTAAAGCACTTTTACAGCCTGTCCAAGCATGTGAAGCAAAAGGAGCTCCAGCCTGTCCATTGACCTCACATGCTTATGGATTTCGAAATCCCTTTTGTATTAGCCTTATCTCTTCATATATATCTTGTATCTGAGACATTAAATCAATTAATGGAGTTTTGAGTCTCTCTCTCTTGATTCTCTCACTAAAATCTCTTAATCTCTTTAATCTTTGAATCTAAGTATCTATGGTTGTTTGAATCATTCTCTAAACACAAAAGTGTTTATCATGCTCAAGTGCAGAAGCTGAGTATAGAGCTATGCTGAAGCTTACAAACGAGCTAGTTTGGATCAAGGGCATCTTGAAGCATTTGGAGATAAAACAAGACACTCCAATGACAATGCATTGTGACAACCAGGCCACCATTCACATAGCCTCCAACTCGGTGTTCCATGAGAGGACAAAGCACATTGAGGTTGATTGCCACAAGGTGAGGCAGATGATTGTTCTAGGAGTCATCTTGCCATGTTATACTAGGAGTGAAGATCAGTTGGCTGATGTATTCACCAAGGCTGCAAGGCAAAAGACAATGGAGTCCATTCATATTAGATTGGGCCTCATTGATCTTGGGAAGAGAAGCAGCTGATCCTCTTAGTCATGAGATCTTTACTCTTTTTCCCTCATTAAGGTTTTGTCCCAATGGGTTTTCCTTAGTGAGGTTTTTAATGAGGAAGATCTCATGGCTGTCCAAGCTTAGACTTTCACAAAGCTAAGCTTGAGGGGGAGTGTTGAGATGAGTTGAAGATATGAACATGAAGAGATAAGAAGTGGAAGAGAAGAGGAGGAAGAGAATGAGGGGACTTTGGGCAAGCATGGTACGGACGTCCGTACAAGGCCGTACATGGCCGTACCGTCCGTACCAAATGTCTCGACCAAAGGTTACCTAACCTTGACCAAGTGAAACGGTAACAAGCAGATGTTACCTTGAGGGCTTAGTGGAGAGGATCAGACCGTTGAGTGGATAAGGGAAGAGCAAGACAGGCTGTGACAGGCTGTAAAGAGCCAAAGCATGTAAGGCTTCCCATCCGTCCATTCAAAAGCGACCCTTGACTCCACATGCTTCAATAGTGCTCCTTTCTTCTCTTGTAAACCCTTATGTCTCTCTTAAAAATATGTAACCTCACTCAGCAATAAGGTTAAGCAGTTCTGAGTCTCTCTAATCTCTTACGTCACAATGATTCTCTCTTAGACACTAATCGGCTCTCAAGTCTCTTAATCGTTCACAATCTCTTCTAATCTCTACTTAAACTCTCACTTATATTCTAATCACTCTAAGGATCTCTAAATATTATAGAGGGTTCACTCAGACATGTGGGGAGGATTATATTGAGACATTTTCCCCTGTAGCTAAGCTACACACCATTAGGATTGTTCTAAGCTTGGCGGTTAATCTTGGATGGGGATTGTGGCAAATGGATGTAAAGAATGCATTCTTACAAGGAGAGCTTGAGGATTAAGTCTACATGTATCCTCCACCAGGTCTAGAACATCTAGTGAAGAAAGGGAATGTACTGAGGTTAAAGAAGGCTATCTATGGCTTGAAGCAATCACCAAGAGCGTGGTACAACAAGTTGAGCACAACCTTGAATGGACGTGGCTTCAAGAAGTCAGAGTTGGATCACACACTCTTCACCCTCACTACACCCTCAGGTATGGTTGCTCTCCTTGTGTATGTGGATGATATCATTATCACAGGTAGTGATAAGGAAGGTATCAAAGCAACCAAGGAGTTTCTTAAATCCATGTTTGACATCAAAGATTTGGGAGAAATGAAATACTTTCTTGGAATTGAGATTTGTAGATCCAAGGAAGGGTTATTCATGTCCCAAAGAAAGTATACACTTGATCTTTTGAAAGGTGCAAGTGCTTATGGAGGGTAGACAGCAAGGATGCCAATGGAGGATGGCTACAAAGTACCAAGAGAGGGGGAGATTGAAGACAGCAAGCCATTTCATGATCCTAAACTCTATAGAAAACTTGTTGGCAAATTGATTTATCTTACCATCACAAGACCTGATATATGCTTTGCTGTGAATCAGGTGAGTCAACATATGCAGCTTCCCAAGGAACATCATTGGCATATGGTGGAGAGGCTGCTAATGTATCTGAATGGCTCGCCGGATCAAGGAGTATGGATGGGGTGCAATGGAAGCACAGAAGTGGTGGGCTATTGTGATGCAGATTGGACAGGTGATAGAGCTGACAGGAGATCAACAACCGGCTATTGTACATTCATTGGAGGCAACTTGGTGACTTGGAAGAGTAAGAAACAGAAGGTGGTGTCATGCTCAAGTGCAGAAGCTGAGTATAGAGCTATGCTGAAGCTTACAAACGAGCTAGTTTGGATCAAGGGCATCTTGAAGCATTTGGAGATAAAACAAGACACTCCAATGACAATGCATTGTGACAACCAGGCCGCCATTCACATAGCCTCCAACTCGGTGTTCCATGAGAGGACAAAGCACATTGAGGTTGATTGCCACAAGGTGAGGCAGATGATTGTTCTAGGAGTCATCTTGCCATGTTATACTAGGAGTGAAGATCAGTTGGCTGATGTATTCACCAACGCTGCAAGGCAAAAGACAATGGAGTCCATTCATATTAGATTGGGCCTCATTGATCTTGGGAAGAGAAGCAGCTGATCCTCTTAGTCATGAGATCTTTACTCTTTTTCCCTCATTAAGGTTTTGTCCCAATGGGTTTTCCTTAGTGAGGTTTTTAATGAGGAAGATCTCATGGCTGTCCAAGCTTAGACTTTCACAAAGCTAAGCTTGAGGGGGAGTGTTGAGATGAGTTGAAGATATGAACATGAAGAGATAAGAAGTGGAAGAGAAGAGGAGGAAGAGAATGAGGGGACTTTGGGCAAGCATGGTACGGACGTCCGTACAAGGCCGTACATGGCCGTACCGTCCGTACCAAATGTCTCGACCAAAGGTTACCTAACCTTGACCAAGTGAAACGGTAACAAGCAGATGTTACCTTGAGGGCTTAGTGGAGAGGATCAGACCGTTGAGTGGATAAGGGAAGAGCAAGACAGGCTGTGACAGGCTGTAAAGAGCCAAAGCATGTAAGGCTTCCCATCCGTCCATTCAAAAGCGACCCTTGACTCCACATGCTTCAATAGTGCTCCTTTCTTCTCTTGTAAACCCTTATGTCTCTCTTAAAAATATGTAACCTCACTCAGCAATAAGGTTAAGCAGTTCTGAGTCTCTCTAATCTCTTACGTCACAATGATTCTCTCTTAGACACTAATCGGCTCTCAAGTCTCTTAATCGTTCACAATCTCTTCTAATCTCTACTTAAACTCTCACTTATATTCTAATCACTCTAAGGATCTCTAAATATTATAGAGGGTTCACTCAGACATGTGGGGAGGATTATATTGAGACATTTTCCCCTGTAGCTAAGCTACACACCATTAGGATTGTTCTAAGCTTGGCGGTTAATCTTGGATGGGGATTGTGGCAAATGGATGTAAAGAATGCATTCTTACAAGGAGAGCTTGAGGATTAAGTCTACATGTATCCTCCACCAGGTCTAGAACATCTAGTGAAGAAAGGGAATGTACTGAGGTTAAAGAAGGCTATCTATGGCTTGAAGCAATCACCAAGAGCGTGGTACAACAAGTTGAGCACAACCTTGAATGGACGTGGCTTCAAGAAGTCAGAGTTGGATCACACACTCTTCACCCTCACTACACCCTCAGGTATGGTTGCTCTCCTTGTGTATGTGGATGATATCATTATCACAGGTAGTGATAAGGAAGGTATCAAAGCAACCAAGGAGTTTCTTAAATCCATGTTTGACATCAAAGATTTGGGAGAAATGAAATACTTTCTTGGAATTGAGATTTGTAGATCCAAGGAAGGGTTATTCATGTCCCAAAGAAAGTATACACTTGATCTTTAGAAAGGTGCAAGTGCTTATGGAGGCAAGACAGCAAGGATGCCAATGGAGGATGGCTACAAAGTACCAAGAGAGGGGGAGATTGAAGACAGCAAGCCATTTCATGATCCTAAACTCTATAGAAAACTTGTTGGCAAATTGATTTATCTTACCATCACAAGACCTGATATATGCTTTGCTGTGAATCAGGTGAGTCAACATATGCAGCTTCCCAAGGAACATCATTGGCATATGGTGGAGAGGCTGCTAATGTATCTGAATGGCTCGCCGGATCAAGGAGTATGGATGGGGTGCAATGGAAGCACAGAAGTGGTGGGCTATTGTGATGCAGATTGGACAGGTGATAGAGCTGACAGGAGATCAACAACCGGCTATTGTACATTCATTGGAGGCAACTTGGTGACTTGGAAGAGTAAGAAACAGAAGGTGGTGTCATGCTCAAGTGCAGAATCTGAGTATAGAGCTATGCTGAAGCTTACAAACGAGCTAGTTTGGATCAAGGGCATCTTGAAGCATTTGGAGATAAAACAAGACACTCCAATGACAATGCATTGTGACAACCAGGCCGCCATTCACATAGCCTCCAACTCGGTGTTCCATGAGAGGACAAAGCACATTGAGGTTGATTGCCACAAGGTGAGGCAGATGATTGTTCTAGGAGTCATCTTGCCATGTTATACTAGGAGTGAAGATCAGTTGGCTGATGTATTCACCAACGCTGCAAGGCAAAAGACAATGGAGTCCATTCATATTAGATTGGGCCTCATTGATCTTGGGAAGAGAAGCAGCTGATCCTCTTAGTCATGAGATCTTTACTCTTTTTCCCTCATTAAGGTTTTGTCCCAATGGGTTTTCCTTAGTGAGGTTTTTATTGAGGAAGATCTCATGGCTGTCCAAGCTTAGACTTTCACAAAGCTAAGCTTGAGGGGGAGTGTTGAGATGAGTTGAAGATATGAACATGAAGAGATAAGAAGTGGAAGAGAAGAGGAGGAAGAGAATGAGGGGACTTTGGGCAAGCATGGTACGGACGTCCGTACAAGGCCGTACATGGCCGTACCGTCCGTACCAAATGTCTCGACCAAAGGTTACCTAACCTTGACCAAGTGAAACGGTAACAAGCAGATGTTACCTTGAGGGCTTAGTGGAGAGGATCAGACCGTTGAGTGGATAAGGGAAGAGCAAGACAGGCTGTGACAGGCTGTAAAGAGCCAAAGCATGTAAGGCTTCCCATCCGTCCATTCAAAAGCGACCCTTGACTCCACATGCTTCAATAGTGCTCCTTTCTTCTCTTGTAAACCCTTATGTCTCTCTTAAAAATATGTAACCTCACTCAGCAATAAGGTTAAGCAGTTCTGAGTCTCTCTAATCTCTTACGTCACAATGATTCTCTCTTAGACACTAATCGGCTCTCAAGTCTCTTAATCGTTCACAATCTCTTCTAATCTCTACTTAAACTCTCACTTATATTCTAATCACTCTAAGGATCTCTAAATATTATAAGGAAGAAGGCTCTCCATCAATGCGGCTTCAATGAGAGGTGATTGAGGAGAAGCTGATCAATCCATTCTGCCTTTCCAAGAAGTTGATGATGACATGAAGATGGTGCATTGAGAGAGTTAGGAAACTCACAAAAACACAAGGGAAGTTCCCTTAGACTTTTAAAACTCTTTTCAATCCTTTTCATTCATCTTATTCATTGCTTGTACTTGAAAAGATACTTAAGATGATTATGATTGAATTGTGAGATTGTGTGCATCAAGTGTGATGCAGGATATTCATTTTATTGGTTTTGGTAGGTACTGATGCACCTTTGGGATAATGTATCAGGTACCATTGCTTGAGCCTCACTAAAGATGTTCCTGGTCAGTTCCTAGCTTCTCTAAGGTGGCTGAGAAGTCTGTTGAGAAGGGGAGACCCAAACCAGTTCAATGAAGAGGGCAAGCCGTGTGTGAAGTGTTGATCAGCCTTACTGGTGTTTTGAAGATGATCTGGTCGTGTCCTAGCTTCTCTAAAATGGCTGTGAAGTCAGTTGAGAGGGGGAGACTTCAAACCGGTTCCATGAAGAGGTGAAGCTGAAGTGTGAAGTGTGCGCAAAGCTGTGTTGAGTTGCTGCACCTATTAGGCCGTGATCCAGAGCTTCTTGTGTCCAACCACACTGGTTCTAAGGTACAAGAGCTCACTGGCCAATCCCTAGGCCCTTAAGAGCTCTACTCTTTTTCCCTTGCAAAGTTTTGTCCCACAGGGTTTTCTTTGCAAGGTTTTTAATGAGGGAGACTCTTCAGGGTTCCAAGCTTGGCTCAGGATCTCCTAGAGTCAAGCTTGAGGGGGAGTGTTGAACTGAATGTTGAACTGAAGAGAAGATGGAGCTTGTACTATGATAGGGCAAGCTCTAGAATGTTAACTTGAAGAATAGAAATGGAGTGAAAGGAGAAGTATGGAGTAGTTTGGTTCTAGTGCAAAGAGAGGGCAAGTCTTGCAGAGATTGTCTGTCAAGCTTCAGGAGGGTCTTAAGAAGTCAAGAAGTGATCTTATGGCTGTGCAAGATTGGGTTTAAGTCCAGGAGGGACTTAGACACCATTTGGAGAATATTTGGTTGAGACAGTAACTCCAAAGTTACCACAGTAACTTTGGAGAGTTACCACAGTAAGAGAACACAAAACTCTTAAGAGAAAAAGACAAAACTCTTAAGAGAAGAAGACAAAACTCTTAAGAGAAGAAGACAAAGGAGAGGCTGGCGAGTGACAGGCTGGAAAGGAGAGTCCCTTTCTGTAAAGTAAAAGCAAAAGGAGACCATGTATCTAGCAAAAGAAGTGGTCAGATTCATGGGAGCCTTTAGCTAGCCAATAAGGAGCCAGCCTTCCCTTGACCAGATTCAAATGGACCAATTATCCATTAGGAAGAGCCAGCCACGACCAAGACCATCTTTCCATCTCATCCATCCATTTAAATTCAAGTTATAACAGCCCTTAGATTTAGGTTTATGATTGCAAGTTGTAAAGAGCATATATAAGCTCATAAGTGATGTTTTGTAACTCTTAAGTGAGTAAGGGGGATTTTCCCTTCTCCTTCATAGTCTCTGGTTACTTAATCTCTCAGTCTCTCTAATCTCTTAATCTCTCACTCAAAGTCTCTTAATCTCACACCATTCTTATTCTTCCATCAGTCTCTCTTTTATTCTCTTCCATTATTGTCACAAGACAAGATCTCTTGCCCTTAAGGGCGTGTTCATCACACACACAACCTGAACTCTGTTAAAACTTATATTGAATACTCTTGATGTTAAGTTGCTAGGCTTTGAGCAGATTAAAGAAATGTATGAATCTGATCCTGACTTTCAAGAAGCTTATAATTCATGTGCTAAGTATGCTGCTGGACATTACTTTAGGCATGATGGATTCTTATTCTATGACAATCGTTTATGTGTGCCTAATTGCTCTTTGAGAGATCTATTTGTCAGGGAATCCCATGGAGGAAGCTTGATGGGTCATTTTGGTATAGCAAAAACTCTTAAAGTCTTGTAGGATCACTTTTACTGGCCACACATGAAACGAGATGTTGAGAGAATCTGTGGTAGATGCACCACTTGCAAGCTTGCCAAATCTAAGGTTCAACCACATGGTTTGTACACTCCTTTACCTATTCCTACTCACCCCTGGAATGATATATCCATGGATTTTATTGTGGGTTTGCCAAGGACCAAGACAGGTAAGGATTCTATCTTTGTAGTTGTGGATAGGTTTTCAAAAATGGCACATTTCATTGCTTGCCATAAAACTGATGATGCATTGCATGTTGCTAACCTGTTCTTTAAAGATATTGTGCGCATTCATGGCATGCCTAAGACTATAGTTTCTGATAGAGATACTAAGTTTCTTAGTTATTTTTGGAAGACTCTTTGGTCTAAGCTAGGTACTAAGCTGTTATTCTCTACTACATGTCATCCACAAACTGATGGGCAAACTGAGGTAGTTAATAGAACTCTTGGAACTCTCTTGCGTGCATTCATTAAAAAGAATCTGAAATCATGGGAAGAGTACTTGCCTCACTGTGAATTTGCTTATAATCATGCTCAGCATTCTGCTTCTAAGTATTCTCCTTTTGAAATTGTTTATGGGTTCAATCCCATCTCACCTTTGGATCTAATGCCTTTACCTGAGTGTGAAAGGGTGAGCATGGATGGGAAAAAGAAAGCAGAAATGGTGCAGCAGATTCATGAGCAGGCAAGAAGAAACATTGTGGAGAAAACCAAGCAGTACACTAAAAGAGCAAACAAAGGCAGGCGTGAGATGATCTTTGATGTAGGTGATAAAGTGTGGGTTCACTTGCGCAAGGAGAGGTTTCCAAATGAAAGAAAATCTAAGCTCATGCCGCGGATTGATGGCCCTTTTGAAGTCATCCAGAAAATCAATGACAATGCCTACAAGCTTGATCTTCAAGGTAACTATGATATAAGTAATAGCTTTAATGTTACTGACTTGGCTCCTTTTGTTGCAGATGAGCTAGATTTGAGGACAAATCCTTTTCAAGAGGGAGGGGATGATATGATCATGGACCAGCCAAACAAAGAAGATAATGAGAGCATGGATGATCCAGCTGATGGAGGAGCTCTAGCCATATCTGAAGGTCCTATGACTCGAGCCAGAAGCAAGCAACTCAAAGAAGCCATTGGAGGATTACTTAAGACATCACTGAAGCAAGAAGAGAGTCTTGGAAGAAGCTTGATCAACCAAGATACACTTGCCACAATTCAAGCCATCTCAGCTCCAAGATAGACATCAAATGAGCAAGTAACATATGTGTGCTCTTTTTCCCTATCTTTGGTTTTGTCCCACTGGGTTTTCCAAAGATAGGTTTTTAATGAGGCCATATGTTGCTTTCCTATCACTCATTTGATGATCTCAGTTCAAGACTTTATTTTAATTATTTATCTTTGTTAACATGAAGCAGAATTAGGCTGCTAGACTTGAGAATTTGGCTGCTAGACTTGAGAATTAAGCTGCCAGACTTGAGAACCCTTATAAGGTTTTATAAGGTTTTTATAAGGTTTTATAAGGTTTATTTTTAAGGCCCATTTAGAGACCAAGGAGCCTGTTCCTTGCCTTCTCTATAAATATGTGTCTGAAAACCCTAATAGAACTATCCAATCTTTTATTTTCAGACTCTTGTCTCTCTCTGACGGCTGCAAGTCTTCTTGTAGATCTGAGTGTTCTTGAGTCTTTGTTAGTGTGTCATATCTAACAAAACCACAAGAGTGATTGTCTTGGTGTGTCATATCCAAGGGATTCACTTAGGAGTATCAAGGAGACCTCTCACATCTCTTTGTGTCACCATTCATTCCACAAACCTTGAAGCAGATTGAGTCTTTGATTCTCTGTTTGCAAGGATCTATCCCATTCCAACCAGAGAAGCATCCTAGGAGTGTATTAGTAAGCAAAGCATGTGAAGTCAAGGAAGAGCTAGGCGCCGGTTTCAAACTAAGCCAATGGGAGACTCCATATGTGTGGGATGAATAGATAAGGTTGCTTTCCCTTTCCAGCTGCATACAGCCTGTCAAGCCGCGGCCTTATCCTTCTCTCAACGGTCTGATCAGGTGCTGGTAACTCTCCATAGTTACCATCACCCTTTTCACAAGTAACCATCCTGAATAGTGAAGAGTGTTACCCAAGACTTGTACGGCCACTCCTCATGTACGGCCTGTACGGATTGTACGGACTAAGCCTCCTCAATCCCTTTCTTCCTAATGTTGAAATGAGTTGAACAATATATGAAAAGATGGCTTAAGGAGTTGGGAATGAGATAATGTGAAGGCAAAGAGAAGGAGAGCTTGGGAGTGATCAGGCCGTACAAGGCCGTACCGGCCGTACCATCCGTATGGTCCGGATCAATCCACCACTCGACCAAGAAGAGAAGTTACCGCGTGAAAGAAGTAAACGGCCAAAGGGGTTTTACCTTAGGGGAGATGACCGTTTGGATGGATAGAGTGACTGAGCCTTATCCACACAGGCTGGAACAGGCTGTAAAGGCAAAAGGAACCTGGTCCAAGATGCCAAAAACGTGTGACAGCTCCCATTGGATCAAGTTTGAATTAAAGCAACCTTATCCTTGACCTCACATGCTTAGTCTCTCTGAAACCCTTGTATCTGATCTTATATATTGTAAACTCTGTCTTGATTAATAACAACACGAGTTTATGAGTCTCTCTCTCTAGTTCATCATGATAATCTCATACACTTTCTCTTAAACACCCTGAATCTCTCTTAAACTTCTCAATACCTTTCTTATTATCTAAAATCATACCTAATGCTTCACTACTTCATACCCTCTCCTCACATACATTACTCAACACTTCATCTCATGATCTCATCTCAAAGTGATCTCATCTCAACAAGGATCATAGCACTTGTATCCTTTCTGACTTGATGAGTATCCAATAAACATTGCCTTGAAGCTCCTAGCTTCAAGCTTGTTTCTTAATTCTCCCGGTACCATCACAGAACACAAACACCCAAAGATCTTCATATGTTCCAATGAGGGTTTGTATTGGTTCAATACCTCAAATGGTGATAACCCTTGCAGAATCAGAGTTGGTGTTCTTTTGATGAGATAACAAGCTGTAGTGACCGCATCACTCCAGAACTTCTTAGGTACATTGGTTTGAAACATCATGGACCTGGCCACTTCCATCAGATGCCTTGTTGAGATGAGTTGAAGATATGAACATGAAGAGATAAGAAGTGGAAGAGAAGAGGAGGAAGAGAATGAGGGGACTTTGGGCAAGCATGGTACGGACGTCCGTACAAGGCCGTACATGGCCGTACCGTCCGTACCAAATGCCTCGACCAAAAGTTACCTAACCTCGACCAAGTGAAACGGTAACAAGTAGATGTTACCTTGAGGGCTTAGTGGAGAGGATCAGACCGTTGAAAGGATAAGGGGTGCGCGGTGCCAGGCTGGAACAGGCTGGAAAGCTAAAGCACCTTTAGTCCAAGATGCCATAAGCGTGTGGTACATCCTAGTGGTTGATTTGAATCCATTGCCTTGACTCCACACGGTTCAATAGTGCCCATTTCCTCTCTTGTAAACCCTTGTGTCCTTCTTATAAATATGTAACCTCACTCATTAATAAAATCAAGCAAGTTATGAGTCTCTCTTAGTTTTTATTCTCACAATGATTCTATGCTAGACTCCTAATCTCATTTCATACTCAAATCTCTTCTAAAACACTTCTAGTCTTTCTTATTTACTCAGATTACTCTACTCAATCCTAAAAGTGATATGGTATCAGAGCCAGGTTCATAGGAAACTTGGTTTCGTTGGGTTCTTTAAAGATTCAAGATTGAAGCTTTGAAGAGACAGTTTTGTGTTCGTGTGTTCTTAAGCGGTTCTGGGTAGTCTTTCTGAGTTCTATTGGTTGTGTGAGGTGTTATTGAAGCTGTGTGGGTAAAAGGTGAAGCTACTAGTGTTCGCTCAAGACAGTTACCTCAAGAGAAAGTTATTGAAGTCTAAAGGGTTCTACATTCAACATGGAGAGTGGGATGAACATGAACATGAAAGTGGCGGTGTGTTTCAACGGAAACAACTACTTGGTGTGGTCTCGGATGGTGAGAACCACAGTGGGAAGCAAGGGGCTTTTAAACACTTTTGTGTTTGTAGTGTGTTTAATAATTAATCTGAGTGATTTGTATAATGTTTAGGAGATTAAGAGTTCTAGAGAATAAGAACAAGAGAGAGAGACTCAAAACTCCATTAATTAATAACTGATGAGGTTTACAAGTATATATAGAGAGAGCAACAAGGGTTTTCGAAATGTATAAGCATGTGGAGTCAATGGACAGGCTGGAACTCCTTTTGAATCACTTGGCTGTGCTTTCTCACATGCTTGCACTAGTAAAAAGCATCCTCTCCTTTCCAGCCTCATACAGGCTGTCAAAGTACCCCCTTATCCATTCCTTATCCTCTTCCAACGTCCTTCTTAGGATAAGAAAGGATTAACATCAGTTAGACTCCAATTTAACCCATCCAGGTAACTTCTCTTCCTTTCACTTAGTTACCACAGTAACACTAAAGTTACTGTGGTAAATCCCAAACTTACTGACTGCCCCAATACTCTTTCTCTATCAATGTATCCACTCCTCATCACCTCATCTCAACACTCCCCCTCAAGCTTGACCATGTGGAACAAGTCAAGCTTGGAAACCATGAAGACCTCCCTCATTAAAAACCTCACCAAAGAAAACCCATTGGGATAAAACTTTGATGAGGGAAAAAGAGTGGAGACTCCATGGTTAAGGGGCTCAGCTCCTGGGAGTAAGATCAATGAGTCCAAGCCTGGATAGTATGGACTCCATTGTCTTCAATCTCGCTGCCTTGGTAAACACATCTGCAAGCTAATCTTCGCTTCTTGTATAACATGGCAGAATCACTCCTAAGATTATCATCTGCCTCACCTTATGACAATCCACCTCTATGTGCTTTGTTCTCTCATGAAACACTGAGTTAGAGGCAATGTGGATAGCTGCTTGATTGTCACAATGCATAGTCATAGGAGTACTCTGCTCAATCTCTAGATGCTTCAAGATCCCCTTGATCCACACCAACTCATTTGTCAGCTTCAACATGGCTCTATACTCAGCTTCAGCACTTGAACAGGAGATAACCTTCTGCTTCTTACTCTTCCAAGTTACCAAGTTCCCTCCAATGAATGTACAATACCCAGTAGTTGATCTCCTGTCCACTCTATCTCCTGCCCAATCAGCATCACAATAACCAACCACTTCTGTACTGCCATTGCAGCCCATCCAAACTCCTTGTCCAGCCGTCCCACTTAAATACCTCAGTATCCTATCAACCATCTTCCAATGATGGACCTTTGGCGCCTGCATATGTTGACTCACTTGATTCACAGTGAAGCATATATCTGGCCTAGTAATTGTCAAGTAGATCAGCTTGCCAACCATCTTCCTGTATAGCTTAGGATCCTCAAACAGCTGCTTCTCTTCAACCTCCCCCTCACGCAGAACCTTATATCCCTCCTCGAGGGGTGTCTTAGCTATCTTTCCTCCAAGCACATCAGTCTCCTTCAACATATCCATAGTATACTTCCTTAGAGACATAAACAAACCCTCCTTTGATCTGCATATCTCAATGCCCAGAAAATACTTCATCTCTCCCAAATCCTTGATGTCAAACACAGATTTGAGAAACTCCTTAGTAGAGTGTGATCTAATTCAGACTTCCTAAAGCCTCTCCCATTGAGTGTTGTACTCAGCTTCCTGTACCAAGCTCTAGGTGATTGTTTCAGCCCATATATTGCCTTCTTCAATCTCAAAACATTCCATGCCTTTACTAGATGCTCAAGACCAGGAGGAGGAAGCATGTATACCTCATCTTCTAGCTCACCTTGTAAGAAAGCATTCTTCACATCCATCTGCCACAAATCCCACTCCAAGTTTGTTGCAATGGACAACACAATCCGAACTGTATGTAGCTTAGCTACTGGTGCAAAGGTATAAATGTAATCCTCTCCATAGGTCTGTGTAAATCCTCTTGCAACCAATCTGGTCTTCTTCCTATCAATCTGTCCATTTGCTAGATACTTGATTGTGAAGATCCATCTACTAGATACAGCCCTCTTTCCCTTAGGCAGCTCACTCTCATACCATGTATCATTTTTGATCATAGCACCTGCTTCAGCTCCCACTGATTCTTTCCATTCCTTGTCTAACATAGCTTCTTCATAAGTCCTTGGTACATAACTCTCATCCAGACTAATCATAAAGGCATAATGCTCCTCTGGAAACTCAGCAAAGGAACACACGGCTTGAGAATGATGCTCCACAGCCTGGGCATTGTAGTACACTCTCGTGTTTACCCAGTTGGAAGGATCCCTCTTTATCCTTGTGCTCCTCCTCAAAGCTTGAACCTGATCTTCAGTTTGCACACTAGCCGGCTCCACTTGCTCTTCTTCTGAACTGGCCGGTCTGAGTTGTTCTTCTACACTAGACTGAACCTCATCCACTTCTCCACTAGACTGAACCTCATTGTTCTCAACTTCTTGTGATATATCTTGATCATGAAGATCTGAATCCTCTTGGTTTTGCTCTTGCTCACCAGATTCAGTTCCATTCCCCCTCTCATGATCAAGAGGAGTTGTTCTTCCAGCTCCACCACTCTGATTGGAAGACTCTCTCCTTCCGGTTTCCTGATCCTGGGATAATCCTATCCCAAGCTTCTCTAACAACACTCTAAGTATTGTTGCCTTATCAGATGGAGCTCGAGACAAATCCTTCAGATTTTCCCACTCCTTTTCTTCACAATAACCTTTTGTTTCAACAAAATTCACTTCTCTAGATACCATCACTCTCCTTGCTTCAGGATCATAGCACTTGTACCCCTTCTGAGTGATAGAGTAACCAATGAACATAGCCTTAGTACTCTTTGCCTCCAGGTTGTTTCTCTGCTCTCCTGGAACCATGACATAGCACACACACCCAAAGACACGTAGATGATCAATGACAGGTTTGCTCTTGTTCAATACCTCAAATGGAGACAGATTCTTCAATATCTTGGTTGGAACCCGGTTGATGAGATAGCAAGCAGTCTGCACAACATCACTCCAAAAACGTTTTGGGACATTTGCATGAAACATCATCGATCTAGCAACCTCCATCAAGTGCCTGTTCTTCCTCTCAGCTACACCATTCTGCTGTGGTGTATAAGGGCAGCTAGTCTGATGCACAATCCCATGCTTGGCTAGATGGCTCTTGAAGGCATTGCTGATGTACTCACCTCCATTATCTGATCTCAGTACCTTCACAGTAGCATTGTATTGATTAGTAACATATGCTTGGAAGTTTATAAAAGCTTCTAGCACCCTATCTTTGGATGGGAGCAAGGTTAGCCATGTATACTTAGACTTCTCATCAATGAATGTCACAAAGTACTTCTGGCTATCCCTAGACACACAAGGGGCTGTCCACACATCCGAGTGAACCAGATCAAAACAATGCTCATAAGTAGTCTCTGATGTTGGGAAAACAGTCCTACAATGCTTTCCTAATATGCATGCTTCACAGTCCAAGTGATTAAATGACATATTAGGCATGATCAATTCAATTGCACGAGCATGAGGATGTCCCAATCTAGCATGCCAAGTCATACTATCAACCCTATCAACAGCACTACTCAAGCATACAGAATCAAAGGGTTTAGAATTCTTAGCCATTTGAAGATGGTATAGCTGATTCTTGCTGTCTCCTCTGCCAATGACTCTCCCAGTCTTCAAATCTTGAAACTCAACTTCATCAGGTCTGAATACTACTTGACAATCAAGATCAATGGTAGCTTTCTTCACAGATAACAGATTTGAAGTGAACCGGGGCATGTAGAAGGCAGTCGTGTCCTTCTCAAACAGTTTGAGCTTTCCCACTCCTTCTATTGGGATCATAGCACCATTAGCTATCATAACACTCCCTGTTGCAGCTTTGATCTCATTTATAAGCCTCCTATCACTGATCATATGATGACTTGCTCCAGAATCAATCACAATGGGTTTAGAAGCTCCGGATTGTATAGCATGCTTCTTGCTTGCTGCTAAGGCTTGTACATGTTTCATGAACACTCCCCATTCCTTCCTGGTGATGCGATCATCAGCTCCACTTCCTTTCTCCTACTCTCTTAGCACCACACTGTCTTCTACTGATTCACCCATGTAGGCTGAGTAAGAACACTCTCCTCTAACCATCTGGTGAACTACATCCTTGATCCCCTTCAACTCCATCATGTGTCTTAAGTCATCCGACTCACTCTCCTCTCTCCAAGGTCCTCTCATCATGAACCACACCTTGGAAAGCTTTCTCAACCTTCTCCTTTTACAGCTTGTACCACCTTTCCACTAAGTTTATCCCTTGTTCTTCCCACACACACCACGCACATGTTGAACAAGCTTACAAATCCCATACACAAGAAGGTTAAATAAAACATCTTGTTCCTGCCTTTCTTGAATCACTTTCGGATCTGATGTGCTTGGCCTCAACACATCTAACTCCGACCATACACATTTCAGCCTTCCCACAAGCTGATACAACTCGCCCTTTCCATGTTTCCAGTCTCGGATCACACCCTTGGCTTCATGAACCTTCAACCTTGCTGTCTGACCTTCTTCGGCAGCTACCTCCTTTATGTTAAGTTGGAGATCAGGAAGTAAATGTTGAGAAGAGGTGATAAAGAGTGGATACATTGATAGAGGAAGAGTATTGGGTATCACTTTTAGTAATGTTTAGAGTAATCTGAGTGTTTAGAGAAGAATAGAATCGATTTAGAGAAGATTAGAGTATGAAATGAGATTATGAGTTTAATATGGAACCATTGAGATTAAAGACTAAGAGAAAGACTCAAAACTTGCTTAATCTTATTCATGAGTGAGGTTACATATTTATATGAGGGAACAAGTAGGGTTTTCGTAACTAGAGAGAAGAGAAAGCATGTGGAGTCAACAGCCTAATTCAAATCTATCCAATGAAGTGTCTCACACGCTTTTGGCATCTCTTAGCTGTCCCAAAAGCTCCTTTCCCTTTTCCAGCTGTGCCAGCCTGTCCAAGGCTCTTCCCTTATCCTTTCCAACGGATAGATCAGATGGTAATAGACTTGAGTAACTCCTTCTTCCTAACCGTGTTACTCGGGTAAGTTTATGGTCGATGTTTGGCCGATCCTCCCATGTACGGATGGTACGGCCGTACGTCCTGTACGGCCTAGGTAGAGCCAAACACTCCCATTCATTCCTAAGCTTCCTCCCCTTCAGTTATCTCAACCCATCATCTCTTCTCTTCTTATTCCTCATCTCATCTCAACACTCCCCCTCAAGCTTAGCTTTGTGAAAGCTTAAGCTTGGACAGCCATGAGATCTTCCTCATTAAAAACCTCACCAAGGAAAACCCATTGGGACAAAACCTTGATGAGGGAAAAAGAGTAAAGACCTCATGACTAAGGGGATCAGCTGCTTCTCTTCCCAAGATCAATGAGGCCCAATCTAATATGAATGGACTCCATTGTCTTTTGTCTTGCAGCCTTGGTGAATACATCAGCCAACTGATCTTCACTCCTAGTATAACATGGCAAGATGACTCCTAGGACAATCATCTGCCTCACCTTGTGGCAATCAACCTCAATGTGCTTTGTCCTCTCATGGAACACCGAGTTGGAGGCTATGTGAATGGCGGCTTGGTTGTCACAATGCATTGTCATTGGAGTGGCTTGTTCTATCTCCAAATGCTTCAAGATGCCCTTGATCCAAACTAGCTCGTTTGTAAGCTTCAGCATAGCTCTATACTCAGCTTCTGCACTTGAGCATGACACCACCTTCTGTTTCTTACTCTTCCAAGTCACCAAGTTGCCTCCAATGAAAGTGCAATAGCCGGTTGTTGATCTCCTGTCGGCTCTATCACCTGCCCAATCTGCATCACAATAGCCCACTACTTCTGTGCTTCCATTGCACCCCATCCATACTCCTTGATCCGGCGAGCCATTCAGATACATTAGCAGCCTCTCCACCATACGCCAATGATGTTCCTTGGGAAGCTGCATGTGTTGACTCACCTGATTCACAGCAAAGCATATATCAGGTCTTGTGTTGGTAAGATAAATCAATTTGCCAACAAGTTTTCTATAGAGTTTAGGATCATGAAATGGCTTACTGTCTTCAATCTCCCCCTCTCTTGGTACTTTGTAGCCATCCTCCATTGGCATCCTTGCTGTCTTGCCTCCATAAGCACCTGCACCTTTCAAAAGATCAAGTGTATACTTCCTTTGGGACATGAACAAACCTTCCTTGGATCTACAAATATCAATTCCAAGAAAGTATTTCATTTCTCCCAAGTCTTTTATTTC